>NW_020955444.1:392276-421674 GCF_003031625.1 Empidonax traillii
GCTGATGAAGGAAATTGTCCTCTATACACTCCAGGAACCTCTTAGACTGCCTCTTCTCTGCAGTATTGAGCTCCCAGCATATATCTGGCAGGTTAAAGTCACCCACAAGGACAAGGGCTGACGATTTTGAGACATCTGCCAGCTGCCTATAGAATAATTCATCTCCTTCATCATCCTGGTAGGGCGGTCTGTAACAGACACCTATGATGATGTCGGCCTTGTTGGTCTTCCCCCTGATTCTGACCCACAGGCACTCGACATTATCATTGCTGACCTGAACAGCAGTATCCTAATGAGATCCTTGAGTGTCCCTGGTGGTGCAGTGGCTAAACCACAGCGTTGTCAACGCTGAGATCTGGGTTCGATTCCCGGTTAGGACACTCCCTGGGCAGATGGAGCTCGCTAGCCCTGTAAGGCAATCCATCTACGTCCTGAGGACCTCGCTGCCACCGTCCAAGCGTGCTTGGCCCCGGCAGATGAACCTCTGGATTAAAGGGTGGGCTCAGTTCCGCGCACACTGTGTCTCACCTAAAAAATCCAATGCGCAGGCTGGAAGGTGTAAAGACCTTCCAAGGTTCTTCGTTCGCGAAGAGACTGGCCAAAAAAAAAATCCAAAATCCTAATGAGAGTTTTAAGGGGGTTTTCTGTGCGTGTGTGTGTGTGTGGGGGGGGTGTTTTGTTTCGTTGTGTTTTTTATTTCCCCAAAGAAAATAGAAAGAGAATGTAATACGAAGAACAATGACATCCTTTTAACCATATATATAGTTTTCAGAGTTATAGCTAACAATAAAACTCAGGTATGGAAGAGTTATATTCCCTTATTTTACTGGCATTGTTTCTGTAATAGCAAATCAGTGGATATGTGAAATAATTATAGAGTAGAAGACTGTTTCAAATACTGCTTGCCAATGTTATCTTACAATGGTCTAGGCAGAAATTCTTCCAGCTTTTATCAGTGTAATTCAGGGGAAATTTTCCATTCCTGTGCTTTCACTGTCTCATATTAATTTCCTTCCATTTTGCCTGTATGCAGAAAATGAAATGAAGTTATTTCTATGTGTTTGTAGGTTAAATCCAAGGCCTTATTTAAAATTGTCTTTCAAATGACATCTGGCAAGGCTTTAAATTCCTAATAACCTAGGAGGAAGCTGTGTTCTAAGATTTATTCATTCTGAACATCTAAAGTTTATGTGAAATTATAATTAAGAATTTAAAAAGAGTAAATTATTCTATTCTGACATTATTGCATTCATTAGCCTTAGAATTTGTATTGTGTTCATTAGTCTGGAAATAGTTGCCATACTAACTAAAAATTCTCTCTGCCAGAATTTTTTATTACTATATTACTGGTATTATATAATTTAATCCCTGTTTAACATAAAACAAACCAAAACAATAGCCATGAAAACAAATTTTGACTATTTTTTTGCTAACAGATGTCTTCAAGGTGGGGAGTGTTTAATTCATTGAATTTAACTCAGTAGATACTTGAAACAGAACACATACTCTCCCAAAACATGTAATAGAATTCATAGAAGTCAAGAATAAACTGCTCAACCTCATGACACACCTAATAACATCTTTTTGGTAAATCCTGCTGGAGCATCTGGTCCAGGTTGAACAAATCTATTGTGGGTATTAAGTTCTGCCAGCCAATAAAGTTAACTTATTGAGAAATTATTTTCACATAAAAGTGTCTGCAATCCAGTCTTTTCAATACACACATTCTCTCTAAGCAAAGCTAATTAGAGAGTCAGGACCCAGAATTGTCACCTAGTTCAAATGCCAATCTTTGGGTTTTGTAACAAATAGTTTTGCTGAGCCTAGTATTAACAATGACATTTTTGCTCTATAGTGAGCTGGTGAACACCAGTGTGGTGATTAACGAATCTGTCTTTATTCAAAAGTCACAGCTTAAATAGTAGTTTCAAATGATTCCACGTCACACAGGTAACTTTCTAAGCCAATTCCATACAAGCATTGAAGTGAGCATGTGCAACAGAGTCTTAGAACTACAACTCCCAGAAGTCCCTGCGGCACCTGGTGTAATTAGACCCCCATATAAATTCTCATACTTTCTAGTTCCACTGAGACTAAATGGTTTCATGCAAACTGAGGATTTTATTATGGATATAATGTTACTTTTATTCCTGAAAATAATGAAATCTTGTAAAGTTACATTGTTTCCAAAATCAGAACTTAAACCAAGAAACATGTACTGTAAAAGATTGAATCACTTAAAAATGCTATGTAATACTAAAAAGAAAACAATTTTGATTTGATTCACTATTAGGAAGGAATACACAGGCACACATATATAAGCACAAATATGAAAAAAAAAATCTTAGTTTTAGAATTCCTACCCAGGTCGTTTCCAGAAGGATTACTTTTTGAAGTGTAACAACTATCGGCTGATGTCAGCTACTCTTATGATATTAATTCTATTCCTTTCTTGTTCTGGTTGGAAGAAGGTTGTTTAACAAGAAAGCTGATGGAGACAAGAATTGTTCCGAACAAAAAAACTACTGTGAGATTTTGCATGCAATCATTATTGTTAATATATATTCTGAAATGATAGAAAATTTTAGCACACATGGAGTTTTATTTTCTCAGTCTCCTCCCCTTTCCTGCACATGTTCTTCAGCTCCACCCACAAACTTCTCCACTGGAAAATTAACAGTCTCCAACAGTACTATTTTCCTACATTGACAGTAAAAAAATTATATCTCACTTCACACAGTTATATTTGCATTCTCACAAACAGAAAAATATCAATAAATAAAACCCGTTTGCCATCAGTGGGACATTTTCCACTAATGACTTTCTTATTAAAGTCAAAAAACAAAACTATATTTCCTTTGAAGTTTTGAAATGTTTCTTGCTATTTAGACATAGTAACAAGTGGTATGATAGAAAGGATTGAAGAATGGATGATGGGAAAATTTTAAAGTGCCTGGAATATAGTCTTCACAAAAGGTGTCCTTTAACATACCAGAAAGCTGACCCAATATTCTGCTTTTCCTTTTTTCTTAGGCTGTGTCTTCAGCCTAACCTGTAGTGACTCTAATTTACTCAAGGGAAAACCAAAACTGTAAGGCCACTAGTGATGTGCTAACTAAATATCCATAGTATTCACCAAGAAAACTTTTCCTTTGAGGAATTCTAGTTTTTCTGAGAAAGTGGAGCTGAGGTGGTTTCTCTTTCAAGACGATACAGGCCCTTCTGGCCACTTTATCAGGATCAAAGGTGACATTTTGCATTCAGAACTGGTTATCTGCATTCCCAGAATTCTGGTTTAACTTCCTTCTTTAAAACCAGTGGCATGAATCATAACTGAATACTGTATCTTCCACTGTAGTGGTCTTCAGGATGCAGCATTACACTCTTCAGGAAAAGGGAATACTGTGGTTGCTCTAAGCTGATTTTCATCTGGAATGAAATATTCAGAGCTCTATTACCATTTGGAGGCAGTGTACAAATAGATTTTCCAGTAACTCAAGGATTAGCCTGTGCTTATTTGGGAGTCTTTTGGGAGCTCAGGCTTGATTCATTTCTTTGGACAGGAAATGTGAACTCTGAGGGAAGATGTTGCTCAGTGGGCTAAAGAACATGTTGTGGGTAATACACTATACTTTCTAACACTAACGTTTCTGCCAAAGAGAGCCTGATGAAGCAAGAGAGAAAAGCATGACAAAGGGGGATTTTTCTAGTCACGTTCTCCAGTATGTTCTCAAATGTAGTAGAAAAGATGTTCTGGAGATCTGAAAATAACCAGGATTTCAGCAACCATCTGAGACAAGTTGAGCACAGTCTTTATCAACCATGTGGGAGGCATTCTCTAATGCTCTATATTTTCTAAATCAAGCCATTCTTTTTTCAGTTCTTGTTCTTTTTATTTATTTCTTCTTACAGAAAAACAAACAAACAAACAAAACAGGAAAAACAACAAACAAAAAAGAAAAGTAGAGGCAGGCTTTGTTTTGTATCAAAACTTTCTTTTTTGCAAACAAATTTAGTTACATCTCTATTTTAGGATTAGCTTTTAATGGTAACATCAGGTAACAACTTCTGTCCTAAGAACTTACACACATCTTCTAACAGAAATTTGGAGTGCTCTGTTCTTAACCTATATGGCACTTAGTATTCAGGTGTTCAGAGTTCTTCTAATGTCCTTCTAAAATGTTGCGTTAAAACCTAGAATATTAGAAGATATAGCAAAATTAAAATAGATTAAGTATATTTTAGTTTGTTTGTTTTAAATAGATATCATTCACACATATCTAAACTATTTTGCTGTTTTAGTCCTAAAATCCCAATATGCTAGACACAACTGCATAACTGAATCTAGACTTATGACATAAGTGATTTTCATAAAAAGTATTTAATGCATATTTACCATATATATGTATAGAAAATATTACTGAAGCACAAGAATTTGCTTCATTCTTTTGAAATCAATTGCTATTGATTTCAATTGAAATCAAAGCCATTTTGCAAAAATATTACATTCTGCCCATTATAATTAAGTCATGCATAGGATGACATTTTACAATAAAACTATAAAATCTCCTTTGATATCATAATTATTAAGTCCCAGGGTAGGACTATTATATTATATATACTCGAAGTATTATACTTAATATTTCATTCAACTACAAAAAGCACTTTTCTCTATATGTCTGTTACAATGCTTTCAGCAAAACAGTTTCACTTTGCTCATTAACATGTGAATCAATATGTGAACTTACATTATTTTTACTTGGTCCTTCCTGGCAGCAAATGCCAGGATTTACTTCTCTTTTTCTTAGAGCATACATCCCATCTATAAACAGTAAACAGTTCTACCTGTGAGGGAATTGCCTCTGAAAAACTAATAAAAATAATATTCATCCTGTTTTCCGAGAAAACTTCTTTATATGCAGTTAACAACTCCTAAAGCATCCAGGAGAGTTTTCAATTACGTTTTCCTGAAACCAAACCAACATAACCCAAAGCAAAACAAGACACCAAAAAAGCCCTACTAGGCTTTCAAGTTTTTTAGCCTTCAAAATATTTAATTAAAACTTGACAGCAGTATAGGTTTCTCAAAAATTCAAATTAAAGACATAGGCAAGTTAAATTGTTCTCCACTCATTTGCAATGTAGTTGTTTCATGTTAGGTGTTTTGTAGCTTTAAACTTCTTCTTGAGGACTCTTCTGAGTGAACATAATACATAGCTGTGGTGGTTTTAATCTAGGCCTTTCCTGGTTACCAGTTTGTAACCAAGGAAGGGGCAGTGTTCCCAGTATTCCATACAATTTTTACGTAAATCGTGGTATAAATAAGAAGGAAGGAGAGGCCTTCGTTCTTCTTCTCTTCCGCCGGAGTTCGGGAACAGTGGGTCCCTGCGCTGGTCTCGCTTATCTAAGGCTGAGGCCTGCAGCATCCACTGACCTGCCACGTGGAGGCTTGGAGAGTGCTGGCTGTGTCTGCCAATCCTGCTTTCTAAGGGATGTGGTGAGATTTGTTTTACTAGTTATTTTACTAGTTCTCGGGTTTGATTGTGCATATCTATTTGGTGTCCCTTTTTGTTTCCTTTTGTCCCTTTTTCCCCTTTCCCTATCCCTTCAGGGGGTGTTTGGATTCCTGTTCGCTGTGTACATAGCATCTTAACTGTAATATACATAAAATATATTTTTTATATAACTAACTTAATTTTTTTTCGAATTCTTCAATTTACATAATTTTTTTCTTCACCCTGAAAAAAATAGAAAGGAAAAAAAAAAAAACTACTACTAAAAAATTAAACATTTAAAAAAACCCAAAATCCAAACCATCACAATAGCCAATGTCTGTTTCTCCTGTCCTGTACATTGTGCTGTTAAGTCTTTGATTTGGGAAAGTTTGAAATACAAGTGCATTAAATGCCCTAATTGAGAAGGCTGACATTTGGGCTTTTTTCTCTATCCCAAGAATGGAAGGAATTTAAAACACCTCACTGGAAACTGATCATGGTGGGCAATAAATCACCTACCTTCACTTACTACTGCATTGGTGGATGGATACCTTTATTGGTAATACATTGGATTCACATTTTGGAATTCGGAGTGCAATTTGCTTCCCTGCTTATTTCTATTCTCTCAGGGAAATAATTTAATCTTTTTTCTCATTTCCCTTTCTGGAAATAGCAATAATATTGCTTTATGCAGTTGGATGGAGGGGAAGTACACATTTGTGTGGGACTCAGATATTTGTAGTGATAAAGTAGGAAATGCTTCACATAAGTTTCAGACTTAACTGTGCATACTTGGAAAGGGGTATGTTATTTTTCCCATGTGGACATTGATTTCACTTGTGGTTTTTAGAGAAAGACAAATCCCTGCTGGTGGATGTGTAACTCTTTACACATATTTATCACTGTGCAGGGTTGTAAAACCAAGGGAAAAAGAGGTTAAATTCAGAGAGAAGTCTTTTCTTCAGAAGAAAACTTCAGAAGATGCAAAATGAAACATCTTTTCAATGCACAAGTGGTTTCTGAGTTCATTTATGCAGCACTAGAGAAACAGAAATTTTAATCTGATATATTGAATGAGAGAGCAATTTTATAACTCAGCAAAACCAGGGAACTATTTAATCAAATAATTCAGATTTTTAACTTTTGTAATAAGTGACAAAGAGCATATCCAAACTGTGTTTTCCTTCATTTTAGTTTTATCCCATCTTGCTCTCTCCAGAGAGCAGTGATATTCTCTTCTATCCGTGTCATCCTGATGTGAAACCAAGCAACCACATATGGCTTGTGAACTCTGAGTGGAGAAAGATGTCTGCATGTATTCATGTAAAAGGAGACAAACTACTGGGCTGAAAATTTAGCTGGGAAAGAAATAACACTCATGTAATAGCTTGATTAGTGTATTGCTGTGCTTGTATTTTCCCAGAAAAACTCAGCAAAAGCTTTTAAGTTTGAAATGATAACAACCCAGCTAATTCCTTTCAGCAAAGAAAGTGCACTTTTAAGCAGCTTTCCATATTAGTGTGCAAAGACAAACAAGATAAGTATCTTTATCTTACAGATCCTGCCCTCATTCCATTAGTACGTTATTCTATTACACAGCTACCAGTCTGGAATCCAGCCCTTTGGGGCTTTAAAATCTCACTGGGCCAAAATGATAAGACAGCTATTTCCTGAGGGCAAATAAAAAAGAAATATGAGGGTTTTTTTGATTATTTTTGAGTAATGGAGTTTTTTTATTGTGATTTGTTTTCTTTACCTCTACAGAATAAACATAAATGCATTAGTAAAAAGAAGAAGAAGTGATTGCACTACCACTAAAAGTGAAAAAAAAATTAAATTATGAAAAGGGAAAGAGATCTTTACCTATTAAAACCTCTGTGTATTATGACTGCATTTTTAGCTGATTTCTAATTAGAAATCATATGACTAATTCTAGTCAGAACAAATAACGTTCAAGTGTTGATCTGCTCTCATTGATTTACTGCATTCAAAACTAGATTTTTTTTTTTTTTCTAACCAGAGTATTCTAACAGCAGTACTGTTTAAATAGTAAGCTCTTGGTAAAAGTAAGTGATATCTGGCCTTTGATGAAAATACATTTTAAAACTTTTCCACAAGAAAAGTTATTATACTGATGCATTTATTCAAGTGGAATATTTATTTCAAGTATTAAAACATACATGAACCAAATTAATTGTAATAGATGATCCAAACGGTAGATACCAAACTGGTTAATAGAAAGGTAATAAAAAAAATATACATTCTTCATCCCAATCTCAAACTAGAAACTGGCAAGGGGGTATCAGATTGATTTTATTTTTACTCAATAATAATAAAATTTGCTCTACACTTCCCATGCAGTATTAGAATACAAAGCTGATTATCCATATTGCCAAGGAGCTTAAAATGTAGCAGATACATTTAAAGGCTAGAATGAAGCAAACTACCAATAGCAGAATTAAACCTCCATTACTGATGATAAGTTACAGACACTACTGAGTCAGAGTAGACATTGAATCTTTTCCTCAGAGTTTTAATTATCATCTATGACAAATGAAAATACATTACCTAATATTGCAAAGCCTGAATGATTTGCTGTACTCCATATATACATGCATATGCTACAGTTTTCATTCTTTCCAGAGAGGAATCCATTACACAGCTCAGAAGGTATTCCATTCTGTTGGTGTGAAAATCAGCCTTTTAAATAGGTATTACTAATTTAAATAGGTATTACTAATGAGGGAAAAAGACCACAAAACATAAATAAACTATATATGTTCCTTTTATCTTCTAATCTTTCTCATATTACTGCCAATATTGTACCAATCTCAAGGCATTTGTGAGTGCTGCAACTGTCACTGACTTCTCCAGCAATCACTTTGAAGTATCACTGGTTTTTGATCACCTACTTCAATCATAATAAGAAGATAAATCAATTGACCACAGCAGTGGATAACTATTTAAGAGTATTGTCCAGATAGCACTGTTGGAGAAGAGATACTGAAAACATAAATTCCTTGTCAAAATATTTTTTTTATTAAGATTCTTTTTGATACAAGATTATCAGGATACACTAGTGATTGAGAGAAATAATATTCCAGGATTAGAAAATTTTCCTAAGATTTTCATACACTAAAGGGAGGAGCAGTCTGTATCAAGCCTGCCACGTACATACATTGGGCTAATTATTTTTAATGTGATTCTTTTTTTTCCCCCAGAAAAAACATGGAGAACAACTTTCTGGGATATTATTAGATTGTCTTTGATTCTTTGAAAACTGATTAAGGGCAAGTTCTAAGTTGTTTAAATGGAGCATCACTGATTAACTGTAAAACATTCTTGATTTAAGACTTGTTTTTTAGCTGCATGGTATAGAAATGGTGGTAGACTTGCTAGATTTCAGAAGAGAGATGAATAAAACTATAAAAAAATCCCAACAAAAATTTGATGATCTCATCTCAGAGATACCCACATTGTGTAAAAGATCAGTCACTGAAGGATAAATGGCAACTTTGTGGTCTAATCCCAGCCTGGGAAGTGCCTCGATATGCTTCTATCAAATTGGACTTCAAGCATGACACTCTCTGAGCCTTATTTCCACTTTGCTTCTAGTTGATTTTACAGAAACACAGAATATGCTAAGTTGGAAGGAACCCACCTCCCTGGGAAGCCTGTTCCTGCACCCAACCACCCTCTGGGTGAAGGACAGCTTTCTGACTTAGAACATAGTCTTCTCCTGACACAACTTCAGGTCATCCCCTCAGGTTCTGTCACTGGTCACCACAGAGAAAAGACCAGTGCCTGCCCCTCCTCTTCCTCTCATGAGGAAGTTGTAACTGCAGTGAGGTCTCCTCGCAGTCTCCTTTTCTGCAAGCTGAACAGACCAAGTGACCTCAGCCCATTTTCATACAGCTTCTCTTCAAGGCCCTTCACCATCTCTGTTGCCTCCTTTCAACACCCTCCAATAACTGAATATCTTTCTTATATTTTGTTGCCCACAACTGCACAGATTCTGATGGAGGGAGAGCTGTAACACTCCTTAGTGCAAGACCCTGAAAGGACCACTCTGCAAGCAGATCACTATGTGACCACAAAATGGCCATTTATTGAACAGGGTTACAGGCTTATAAAGGGGAGAGCATGGAACTTGCTGGAACAAGGGTGGAGACTGGGAGGAACATGCAAAGGAGCAGCCAAATATGTGACATAGGGATGGATTTATCCAAACATGGAAAGAGGAAACACCATTTATGGGGAATGATGTAATGTAATAAAGAGGGACAAATAGAAAAGGGTTTAACATGAAACCAATAGGGGAGAAGATAACAGGGGTACAAGAGAGGGAATAATACATAACTATAATAAGCTTATTATATCAATAAACATTACAAGTTTTCAACTGTATAACATCTTATAGTGAACATAACATTGGAACTAAACAGTTCTTGTGCTCAGGATGTCTACATCCTGTGCATCACAGCATAGGTGCACTTGGTGTCAGTTGCTTCTTCTGCCTTCATCCTCTTTTCAGTGATCTTCCTTCACCACTTATAGGAATCTCTTGGGCCCCTCCAACAGATTCAACTTGCCACTGAGCAGGATTCTAAGGCCCCTTTCCACTGCACTGCTTTCCAGCATCTCATTCCCTTGCCTGCACTGTTTTGAAAGAGAAAGGGTCAGGATGATATTCATTAGTTTTTCCTCTTCTATTAGTAATTCCTATATTCTAGTCCAAAAGCAGGTAACCTAATTACATTCTTATTCTAGATGAGAGTATAAAGGTCACATCAGAGTCAAAGAATAAAACCAGTGTGCAAAAAAAACAAATAAAGAATGTTATCCTTAATTTCAATTATTGTCTTCTGGACACCACCTATCCACTTTCCAACTTAAGTACATTTTAAACATGTTCATGAAGGAAGCAGAAATTGCAATATTCTGTCTACTACAATATTTACTACTTTCAAACCAAGTGGTAAATTCTTATCCATGCAGATCACTTGATGATGTTTTTTCCTTTGGTGGAGTTTTTTTTCATTATCATGGAGGTGACTATGGTAGGATCCAGTTTTATAGCTGTGTACTCTGACATAATTGAATAGTCTTTTTTTTTTTTTTTGGATCTATATCACTTTACAGTGATGAATTTCACACCTTGTGTTATTGTAACTTAATTTATTTTGCAATTTACCAGATTATCAGACTTGGAAGAGAGACCTAATCTTTGCCAAAAGACCCTAAAATTGTCTGGTGCTCTGCTGATCCATTCTTCTAAACACTGATCACATTTACACATATGATATATCTATATATCTGTACCCTCAAATAGAGCATGCTGGAAGGACAAGATTTAATTTCTTCATTTACTAGAATTCAGTTGGACTGAAAATATTAATATAAACAGATCATATAACCTACTCATTATGCCTGTGCACTGCTAAGGTCTTTATAATGCTAGAGCACTTCATATTCACTTTGACCCTGAGCAAATAAAACCAGCAGGTATAATTTAGAAGGAAATCAGAACCTGATATTTCTTATTGTTTTTATAATATCTCACTGTGTCTGTCCCTATCAAATTCCATATCTAATGAATTGCAGTTTCAAGAGCTGGTTGTTCTACTTGCAATCCAAGCAAATGAGTATGCATCATACAGTCCAAAAAAACCCTCAGAAGAACACAATTTTCTAGTATGTAAAGTAAAAAAGAAAGAGGGGAAAAATTAATCATCACTGGTGTTCCCGGCACCAACAAGGTGAGGAACTTTATGTCAAGCTTGAAATTCCATTTATTCATGTGTACCATTAGCCATGCATCCAATCACACAGGATGTTTTTCCCAAGGTCTGCAAAATTTGCCTTGCAAAATAGTGGATATGAATTAGACATGCATGAAGATATTTTCCTGGTGTGTGATGTTGTTATGCAGTATTTCTTATTTTAAAGGCTGACTGGTGCCTTCAAGCTTTTCTAACAAACAGAGCAGTCCTGACAGTGGTACCACTGCTGTAGAAAGTAGCATTGCCAGCAGGCAAGAAACCAGTAATGTTTCCTCCTCTGTAGCTACAGCTCCTGCTTCAGATGGTACCAAAAGAGGAAGGTGGCTGCAGGCAAAAAAACCCTCCAGCTCTGGGAGAGTGAAGGAGGAGTCTTCACTTCAGTTCTCAAACATCAAACAATGCTTCCAAAGGAATGACATAGCTTCTAAATGCTGAAAGATAAACAACCAACCAACCAAACAAACAAACAAAAAAACAAAACCACAAAACAAAAAAAAACACACACACAAAAAAATCACCTGACTTTTCCTCCTCACCTTCTATCTCCCCTGTGTTCTTGGAGCTCCACTGCTCAAAAGCTTAAGGAGCGTTGTAACAAACTATGATATCATATACACTTTAGGGTTTTCTGACACAGTCATCAGTGAGCAGTTACTTAACTTTGATAATCTTTCCTTTTACTGCTACATTATAACTACATAATTCCACTGTGATTAAAGTAGTGTGTTGTTCAAGGTTACATGTAGAAATTCAGTGAGATGTCTATTATGTACTTTAGCTGCTGCTTCCTTTTACCCTTCTTTATGTTGTGTTTAGAGATTAGGAGGTTTTAATGTTTCTTATTACTGATGCTATGGCTTGCACAAGAAGATAAAACCCAAATTAAAACCAATTCTTCCCCCTCAGAAAGCTCTCTGAAATTACTTAGAAGATGCATGTGATTTTACTTCTTCAGATTCCTTTTCCTTCATATTTTAATACTTCATGTGAGGCTTCAAGATGCCCTATTTTAGCTACTGACTTTTGCAGGCAGCATTCAGCATTACAGATTTATATAAATTGTACTTCTTTGTCGATATTTGGGTAAATGTTGAAGGTAATGATTTCATCTATGTTTATATCATTATTTATATCATTATCAAAAGATGTAAAACTAAAAGGTATAACCTACCTTACTGTTGTTCATTTAAGTATTCACTAATTACTATTAATTTGATTAGTACAGCAAATTAAAGCAGAAAAGAGACAGAGTTTATTCATGGTTAAATTACAGAAATCAGTGGGTTACGTAGTATTTGCATTTTAATTAAGTCATGAACATTTAATGCTATGTGCTGGAAATACAAATCGATTCTCTGGCTTCACTGAAATTTAGCATTCATCTAATTAAATTTTTTTTTTTTTAGAATTTGGTATTTGTGTGTCTGCAGACATTCACAGGTAGAAGTTCTGTTACTAATACATGCCCATAAATGGCAAAATTAGTTGGCAATTCTTTCCTAAAGACCGTCAAAACAATCCTAAATCTGCACTACAGGTAAATCACTAACT
Source organism: Empidonax traillii (assembly GCF_003031625.1). Taxonomy (NCBI): domain Eukaryota; kingdom Metazoa; phylum Chordata; class Aves; order Passeriformes; family Tyrannidae; genus Empidonax; species Empidonax traillii. The sequence continues at coordinate 405,106 of NW_020955444.1, forward strand.
TGGTTTTATTATGATGAAATAAACTTTAAAATAGACTTTGATCCTTGGCTCTTAAGCTTACAGACTATGTGTTGAGAGAACCTTAGATTTATAATACCACAGTGCATGAAATGCTTTTAAACTGTAGACCAGAAAATTTTCCACTCTAGGGCCTGTGCAGTGTAAAGTTTAAGTGTAATCATAATCATGTTTAGGCATCTGCTATCTTGTAGACAGGGATAAGTGGCTGAATAGCCCCTCTGTAATCAAGGAGGAAACAGTTAGCAACCTGCTGAACCATTTGGATCCTCGCAAGTCTATGGGATCAGATAGGATCCACCCAAAGGTGATGAGAGAGCTGGCAGAAGAGCTTGCCAAGACGCTCTCCATCCTTTACGAACAGTCCTGGTTCTCTGGGGAGGTCCCAGATGATTGGAAGTTGGTAAATGTCACACCAATCTACAAAAAGGGCTGCAAAGAGGAGCTGGGAAACTCCAGGGCTGTCAGCCTGACCTCAGTGCCTGGCAAGGTTATGGAGCAGATCATCCTGAGTGCAATCACACAGCACCTACAGGATGGACAAGGGATCAGACCTAGCCAACACGGGTTTAGGAAGGGCAGGTCCTGTCTGACCAACCTGATCTCCTTTTATGATCAGCTGACCTACCTGGTGGACGAGGGGAAGGTTGTGGATGTTTCTGTCTGGACTTCAGCAAAGCCTTGGACACTGCCTCCCATAATATACTCCTGGAAAAGCTGCAGCCCATGGCTTGGACAGGGACACTCCCTACTGGGTCAGGAACTGGCTGGAGGGCCCAGAGAGTGCTGGTGAACGGGGCTGCATCCAGCTGGGATCCAGTCACCAGTGGTGTCCCCCAGGGATCAGTGCTGGGCCCAGTCCTGTTTAACATCTTTATCGATGATTTAGATGAGGGGATTGAGTCCATCATTAGCAAATTTGCAGATGACACCAAGTTGGAAGGGAGTGTTGATCATCTGGAAGGCAGGAGGGCTCTGCAGAGGGACCTGGATAGACTGGAGAGTTGGGCTGATTCCAATGGGATGAAGTTCAACAAGGCCAAGTGCCGGGTCCTGCACTTTGGCCACAACAACCCCCTGCAGCGCTACAGGCTGGGCACAGAGTGGCTGGAGAGCAGCCAGGTGGAAAGGGATCTGGGAGTTTGGATTGACAGGAGGCTGAACATGAGCCAGCAGTGTGCCCAGGTGGCCAAGAAGGCCAATGACATCCTGGCCTGGATCAGGAACAGTGTGGCCAGCAGGAGCAGGGCAGTGATCCTTCCCCTGTACTCAGCACTGGTGAGGCCACACCTTGAGTATTGTGTTCAGCTCTGGGCCCCTCAGTTCAGGAAGGACATTGAGGTGCTGGAGCGGGTCCAGAGAAGAGCAATGAGGCTGGTGAAGGGACTTGAACACAAACCCTGTAAGGAGAGGCTGAGGGAGCTGGAGTTATTTAGTCTGGAGAAGAGGAGGCTCAGGGGTGACCTCATCACTCTCTACAACTACCAGAGAGGAGGTTGTAGCCAGGTGGGGGTTGGTCTCTTTTCCCAGGCAACTGTCCATAAGACAAGATGGCATGGTCTTAAACTGTGCCAGGGGAGGTATAGGTTGGATATTAGGAAGAAATTCTTTACAGAGAGGGTAATCAGGCAGTGGAATGGGCTGCTCAAGGAAGTGGTGGATTCTCTGTCCCCGGAGGTTTTTAAGATGAAACTGGATGTGACAGTGAGTGCCATGATCTAGTAAGTGTGGTGGTAGTGAAACAAGGGTGGGACTTAAAGATCTCAGAGGTCCTTTCCAAGTTGTCTGATTCTATGATTCTATGATCTATTTTGAAATTCAGTTTAAAATTCTTTATAGACTCTCTTTATATAATACATAGGGAAAATTAAGAATCTCACAGGTTAATTCACAGTATCCAGATAACTGCGGAGAGACAACATCATCTGTCTAGATGGGCAGCCCTCTCTGAATCTGATACTTCCACCCAAAGACATTTGAAGCCCAAATAGAATGTAGGAGCCTGCAGTTTTTCTTCAGAATAACTTTTTACTTTTTTTGAGGGTTACCAAGAGGATGTAACATCACTTTGGTCTGTAGAAAAACCAGGACTATTGTCTGAAAGGAAGGGGGATATGGAGATTATCTATTCAATTTGAGGGAATTCCAACCTGTAGTCTTCCATTTTTAAAACATCAGTCATTAGTGATATTTCAGGTAAGAAGAGGACTCTTACTCATTAAATTCTGTTAAAATCAAAGGTAGTACATGTAAGTAAGAGATTGATCTGGGTTCATTTCATCAGGCAACTATTCTAAAATCTGATTTGTTATACTGGTCAAGGAGTATGCTATTCATATCATTCTTTAGGCAAATACTCTTTAGTCTCTTCTGATGGAAGGGAAGATCTAGAGCTAAGCTGTAGCTGTAAATTGTCTACCAAGAGGACAGTGTTTTGTTTTTCACACAGGCTGAAGCTGAGACAGTGGCTTCTCGAGGGATCTGAGCCTTTCATTCACACTACTGAGATGAGGTGTGCTGAACATATATCACTTTCACCTTGGCTTCTTGTAGTTCCTTGTGAATCTGAGAGTTCTGGACCTGTAAGCACGCACCAGGAGACTCAGAGTGCTTCTCCAAAGTTTAAAATTTATCATCAAATTACACTAACATTGAAAAAAAACCAAAACAGACAATGTCAGGGGATTTTGTTGTACAGCTCCCATTCACTTTAATGGAAACTGTGTGACTAAATCCCTGTGCTCAGTGATTAAATTCTATCCTTTAAAGGAATATATTAGGAGGAATAAAGAACTAACTCAGTGGCTGAATGGAACTTCTGAAAGCTTATGGTACAGTGATTTCCTCTCCACTCTATAAGAAAAATACTTAAAACATATAGAAAATTGTAAATTAAAGGAAGGATTGAATGTTATACAGTTTCACTTCAAACTGTCTTCCATCTGCTGTTCTCATTGATATGTAACATATGCACTATACAGAGTGCTGGCTTTAAAAGGGTTGAATAGAGTAAATGTCAACACTAGATAAATGCTATTGCCAACAAGCTGCCATGAAACGTTTATTACACTTCTGGTAATGTGTAAAAGAGTTACTGCAGAATGATGAATCATACCTCATATTACACACATGTTGATCATAAATGTTTATCAGGATTTGGGCACTTTCCAGAATGTTGAAGAGACATTATAGTTTGTTGATAAGAAAGTCTGTCTTCTCAGTAAGCAGAATTCTTCACTTTAGTATAAGCAAAACATGTAACCAGTGTTAGATGGTTTTGCCAGAGATAAAGATGGAACTCTTTTTTATATAGTGTATAAACATATACATATATATCAAGATATATTAATTTTACTGTGTTCTGACAATCTTCTTTAATTTTCTGCTTATTATTTTTTAAAAGAAAAAATGTTTTAATATTTTCTGATAAATCAAATAAAAGTGTTTTTGTGGTATCAGAGACACAGTAGATACAGCATGGATTCCTGCAGGTCTTAATTATGAAACTTTGAAGTTAACAAAGGCTTCATAATGGTTTATTTGGGTACAGAACATGGTGTATTTTATACTTTTATAGCAGATACACGTTTCAGTCATAAATTTTAAAACATGCATACTGAACCCGCCACACAGAGGCACATAAAATTATGCTGCTGATGGGAATTGAGAGGGTAACTTAGTGGCCTATTACAGAAGAAAACAAACTTTTATCCTTTTATATATCCGGATTCATGCCTTACATGTCATATTATTAGTCCATTTAGACCTTCCCATCAGATCCAATGCTTACTGCAATATTGCTATGACCGATCAGGAGCAGGGAGAATTCAAAGGTATCACCCTCTGAGGGTAAAGTGAGACTTGTAGTTTGAAGTTTCCTCAGTCTGAGGAGAATGATAAAGCTTCCTCCACTTATCTTTGTTTTTATCAGAGTAATGACTTAAAGAAGGTTTTTCCTTTAAGCATATTTTTTTTTCTCTGTTGATATTCCATAAAAAGAGAATGGATCTAAGAAAAGGACTACTTTAGGAAAAGAAATCCCAACACACCACGGTCACACACTAAAAATTAATAAATCCACATACCTGATTTTGGACAGAAATCAGAGAATATTCACTGGCATATTTAAATTGTTGTGTCATAATTCATTCCATTATTATCCAAGAATTAGTACCTGGCAACCTATTTATGCAAAACTTAATATTCTTTAAATATCATTTTGAGAATTTCTCTCCTTTTTAAATAGGGCACAGTTTTAAGGCATCACAAATGAAAATTTCAAACCAGATAAAGGGTTGGGTTTGTGGGGGTTTTTTTATTATTATTATTTGTGGGTATTTTTCGTTCTCTAACTCCTAGATTTTTTTTTGCTTTAGCAATGCCTTGGGCTGTTTTAGAGAAGTTAATGAGGTATGTGCTTGAAATAAGATCAAAGGAATTTCAGAAAATAAAATGAAAATGAGGTCTCATAAAGAATCAGTACTGAAAATAAAAAAAAAAAAACAAACCTCAAGAGTGTGTTATCCAGTTACTGACTATCTTTTGAATTATCTCTGAGATCAGAGCATCCTTTATTATACTATTTATGAAAATTAATCACTCTGGAACCAAGACTGTGTACTCTGACATAAAGTGATGCAAAGTGTTACACAATGGTGTGACCATATATCAAAAGCCTTTAGGCTCAAAATAACTTCACCTTCTGCAAAAAGAGCTCCTTGTAGCAGTGAGGTAAAACTACCATGTTCCCTTCCTATTTTTCTATTCCAGTAACTAGAGAAAGGTATGATGTAGTAATGGCTCTGGTAATGAGCCAAAATGCATTTTAGAAAGGTACAAAAATACATGCTAGAATTTGCCTGCCACAGCTAAAAAGTGTAAGCTAATGGAACCTAAAGTGATTCACTGTGGAAAGAGCTCTCATTCTTCCTTTTCAATGGGATGAAAGAGGGAAGGCAGAAGGTCGTATTTCAGGAGGGAGACTGTATGTGTCTTCAAGGGTTTCATTTTCAATATGAAGGGTTTTTCTATATTGTAGTGGGTTTGCATAGCAAGGACTCAGTAGCAGGGGGGTCAGTTGTAAGGATGGCTTCTGTAAGAAGCTGCTAGAAACTTCCCTTATTTTTGGTGTAGTCAGTCTCCAGATATCTCCAAGACAGATCCACTTCTGTCCAAGGCTTAGCCCATCAGAGACAGGCGTAGCACCTTTGGGATAACATCTAAGAGCACTGGAGAAATTAATGAAGGATTGTCTCCAGTGTGAGGGATCCCTCACACTGGAGCATGGGAAGAATGTGATGAGTCTTGATGAGTCTCTGCCTGAGGAGGAAGGAGTAGCAAAGACAATGCGTGATGAACCAAAGAACAGCTTTGTTGGGCATCTGGTGTCCAGCCAGTGCCAACTTACCACACACACCTTTGTAGATTTTAAGTAGTTTTATTTATTACAGCAGCCAGACTGAATACACATAGTAAAGAATAAGTCATGCTACAAAGGGCTTACCACACAGATGAGAAGCACAAGATGAAAGCAAAGAGAAATATATGATGTCTGTTTTCACAGAGAAAATAAGGCCTAGAGAAATTAGGAACAAACCTTACAAATTGCTTAGAATAAATCATCACATGTGAGAGTGAAACTGACTTGAGCAGAAATTAAACACTCCTGAAAATACCTGCTACATGCTCTCCTGCACCTGAAGGATCCTGGATTCTATCAGAATTGCACTGGCAGGACTATAAACAGGAAGTACATATGTCAGCATAGGGAACTATCCAAAAAGAAATGATTCGAGATACATGCCACAAAAGTCACATGCAAAATTACACGAAGACTAGGATGATTGCTAATCATGTTCAATTCAATCCCTAGTTGCATAAGGAATGCAGGCTAGAAGTCTTTACAATGACATTTATAGACATTATGAAGAAGTAGCACAGAATAAAGAACTAGCTTTGCAAATAACTTCTGAAGTGGAATTTCAGCCCTCATCAAACTGTGTTAGATAAACGATCTTGTACAGCCTGAAAAAAAAAAAAATCTGCATTCTGAATTTCACCTTTATTCAGGGTGTTAGCACCACTTGAAACGTCAGTTTTCTTTGTTTCTTTATTCTTGATTTGCTTCATCATATCTGTGTTTATGGGGTATAACCTAGCCGTGATCACTCTCTATCATTAAGCATTGCTTTATAAATGCTCCTTTTTTTGCTTTATTTTACTAAACACTCTTGGCTTCTACATCAAAAAGTAGTTCATGAGTGTGTTGCCATGGTGATTTCAGGTGGCTGGAAAATATCAAGACACAATACCTTTTGCATATAAAGCTACAAATATGAACACAAAAACAAAAATAATTTTTTTAGCACAATAGGAGGGAGAAAAAAGTAGCAACATGAAAATCTAGGGGAAACTGAAAATGCTAACTAGTTACTAGTTACCGTGTGCCCAATAAAATGGGTACATTACCTTTCAGACATCTAATACTGAACACCCAAAACAGATTAGTCAAAAAAATTGTATATGTATATTAATTTTGACACTTGACACTGTCAAGTATTTTGAAGGCTGTCTGTTGCCTTTGACCTTAACATTTCAGCCTCTGGATATAATTGCTTTTTTTGTAGGACACTGCAGATATGTACAAAATCTTAGTTAAAAAATTAGATATTCCAAGTGCCAGCTAGGGTCTTTAAATTTGTTCTTGTGAGTGCAGATATATATACCATCACCAAAATATACAGAGATTCAACAGATACTTTTGCTATGCCTAATTTTTCATAAAGTGAAATAAAAGAACAAAGAGGGAGATTGGAAACCAAATGAAAATTCAGCCTTAAAACTGGATTTCAACAGAGTTTATGGAGGTGCATTTAGGTCTTTGATATGAATTGAGGCATTTTTGAATATAAGGAAGACTAAAAAGTGAGTTATTAATAGAGAAGACAAATTTTGAATTATTTTTCTGAATATATTTCTTTATATAATTTGTATCTAACTGGGTAAACCTAAAGCATAAAGTAAGCTTGTTTCTATGAGAAGGTGATTTTCATAATAATCTTTTAGGAAAAAAAAAGTCAACAAAAAATTAACATCATTTAAAACACAATTTATTTGTCCAAGGAACACAAACAGTATAATGGGCTCGAATTTTAACTTTTATTGTTATATCAAAAATATTTTTTAATTTGAGATTTACTTCATGAATCTATTAAACTTATGAGAATATACTGCTTTGTCTCTGTTGTGCAAGTCAAAGAGTGAACACAGGTCCACTAGACAGTAACTTCATGCTGCTGTATCAGTACTGAAAAGCGAACAGCTCAGTGGGTAATATCTTAATCTGATATTCCTTTCACTCCTCCCATCCTGCTCTGTATATTAGGTGGAAATACCAAGAAGCGAATCACCAGCCTTGCACTTTTAGTATGTGCAGCACTTCTACAACTGCTCCCCATCTCCCAGGCTCATCCCCATTTCTGGAGCTCTTGATGCTCTACAATAGCAAAAAGACCAGAACTTTACAGAATTTTAAGTTATATAGGTCATGTTCATAGATATTTCCCAGTCTTGGGAATGGGTTGGAAGGACAAGATATTTTTATTTTCTTGTGTCTGTGATTTTCAAAACATATAAACATATCTGAAAGAGTCAATGTGACTGCCCAAAATAAGTCTCCAAGACTGTCCTAATCTCAGTAAGTAAAAACTTATATTGTCTGCATGGAAGACACATAAGAAAAACCTATTCTTTAGCATGCACAAATCTCTTTAAGGAAACTACTCATACTGGATTTCAGTAACAAGATATATTGCATTAGTCAGAGTCAAGTTCTCTCTGGCAAAGTTCTTTAAAAAATTCCACACACCAAACATAGAGATGTAAGATTTAATATAAAATTTACTTATTTGAAGATATTTGATATTACACAGAATTTCTCATTTCCTTTTGTTTTACAATCTATGCTGAAAACACAATATAAAAGTTGCACTTCACAAAAAACAGCCATTGTAATACACAGTTCAGTTACAATACCAATGTGACTTACATTACTGGTTTCTAAAACATGTTCTCTGTCAACTCAGGGTGTCCACAGTTTCCAGGAAGGAATATATGGATGGAAGCCAGCTCATGCCCTCTGCTCTCTTTCAAATTCTGTTATTGGTTTTTCAGTTCTTGTATTATATGTTGGGTTGGGACACATATTCCCTCACCCCACAATACACCACCCCGTGGTGGTCTGACTAAGAGAGACACTTATATTTTAATGAACTCAGGACAAAACACTTAAACCACCAGTTGAACCACTCAAGTGTTGATAGGTGTTTATCTAAAACATAGGTCACTCCCCAGTGTTGCTTCATGTGGAGATACTCAATTGAGCCTTTTTGCAATAGCTGTAGTGAGTCATAATCTGCATTATTGAAGGAGCACATTCATAAGCACCTCACCTTTTCTCATTATAGTATGTTGACCCTGAACAGACGCCAGATACCCACTGAAGCCACTCTCTCCCTCTGCAACTGGGCAGAGGAGAGAAAAAAACAGTTAAGGATTCACGAGTTGAGATAACAGATGGGAGAGGTCAGTTACTGATTTACCTTCATGAGCAAAAAAGACTCAAAGTGGGGATATTAATTAAATTTATTATTAACAAGATCAGAGCGAAAGAGTGAGAAATAAAATAATCTTAAAAACACCTTCCCCCCGCCCCTCTTCTTCCTTCCATGTTCTCCCTCCTCCCCTCCAGCAGTGCAGGGAGATAGAAAATGGGAGTTAGAGTCAGTTGTTGTTTCTGCCACTGCTCAGAGAGAGGGGTCCTTCCCCTGCTCCTCTGGGGTCCCTCCTTGGGGGTCTCTCTCCAATGTGAGTCCATCCCTTGGGCAACAGTTCTTCCCAAACTGCTGTCCTGTGGGTCACTCCTCCATGGGGTGCAGTCCTTCCCCAATGAGCTGTACCAGTGTGAGTCCCCCAAAGGGGCCACGAGTCCTACCCAGGAAAAACCTGCTCCAGCCTGAGCTTCTCTCTCCATGGGCTGCAGGTCTCTGGCAGGACCCTGCTCCATCCTAGGCCTCCCACGGGGTCACAGCCTCCTTCCTGCATCCACCTGCTCCAGCGTGGGCTCCTCCATGGGCTGCAGGGGGGTCTCTGCACCCCGATGGTCCCCCATGGGCTGCACCACGGGCTGCAGGGCCTGGAGCACCTCCTGCCCCTCCTTCTGCACAGACCTTGGGGTCTGCCTTCCCACTCCACCCTTCCCTGGATGGAATTCTTTCTGCACAATACATTCTGTTCTTAAATATGTTATCACAATTACTCCTAATTGTGTTGGCCTTGGCCAGAGGCAGGAAGCCCGTCTTGAAGCCAGCTGGCATAGGTTCCACCTGACAGGGGAGGCTTCTAGAAGCTTCTAACAGAAGGCTACACTGTAGCTTCCCTGCTACCAAAATCCAGCCACACAAACCCACTACACTCCTTCTTCCATTTTAAGGGTTTATTGAGCAGTCACAGTGTGAAGAGTATATACACAAATATATAAAAAGAGAAGTTATGTGTGATAAGGAAGGATCAACAACATTCAAATCAATAAGAAGAAAGTAAAGTTGAAGCATGGCCAACAGGTCAAGGGAGCTGATGCTGCCCCTCTACTCTGTTGTCCTGAGACACCACCCAGAACGCTGCATCCAGCTTTGGAGGGCCCAAACCCTGGAAGGGTATTGGACTTACTGGAACAAGTCCAGAGGAAGGCCACCAAGATAATCAGAGATATCATCTCCTGTGAACACCTCTCCTATAAGGACAGACTGAAAGAATTGTGTTTGTTCAGCATGGAAAAGAGAAAGCTTAAGGGTTTCTGAAGGGAGCCTAAAAAAACATGAAGAGGAACTTTTTGCAAGAGCTTGTAGTGATGGGATAAGGGGAAACGGCTTCAAAGTGAAAGAGAGAAGGTATAGATTAGATATTAGCAAGAAATTCCTTACTGTGGGAGTGGTGAGGCACTGAACAGGTTGTTCAGAGAAGTTGCCTGATTCATGAAAGTTTTTAAGGTAAGGTTGGATGGAGCTCTGAGCAGCCTGGTCTAGTGAAAGTTGTCCCAGTTCATGGTGGGAAGATTGGAATGAGATGATAGTTAAGATCCCTTTCAACCCAAATTCTATGATTCTGTAAAATGAATAGTGTGGAGAAATCCATAAACAATAAAGCAAATGTTTCAGGTAGGGTGCTAAAAACTTGTATAACATGTTTTTTAAGGGCTGTGTCACAGCACTTTACATTCACCGATGTCTTATTTCTAATAAACAATGTTGACAAATAAATACTTTTTTCATGGTGCCTTTACCTGCTGTGCTACTAATATAAGGATATTGTTTGAAACAGGACTGAGTTTTACTCAAAGCATATTGTTGTGGGGAAAATGCTCCCTTTTGTGCTTCTGAAGAATGTCTTTTGATAAATGTCTGACCTATCTGGGAAACTTTCTTCATCTACAGAAGAACCCTTTAAAATGTAACCATGGAGCTGAATTTAAATTAAAGCTGAATTGCTGTCGATTATACATTTTTAAACATTATTTTTTAGTGTGCACAACACAACAGAAGGTCTTCAAATAGCTTTATGTTTGTAAGTGGCACAAAAAAAGAGGAGGACAAAGTTTTTGCCTGTTGCAATAAGAACAAGGGGTATGGATTTTAAACTAAAAGAACATCAATTCAGGATAGATACTAGGAAGAAAATTTTGATGATGATGATGATGGTGAAAACCTCACACAGGTAGGCCAGAGAGGTCGTGGATGCCCCATCCCTAGAAACATCAAAGTTGGATGGAGGTCTGAGCAGCCTGACCTAGTTGCAGTTGTCCCAGCTCATTGCTAGGAAGTTGGACTCAGTGAATTTTAAAGATCTCTTCCAACTCAAATTATTCTATTATTCTCTGGTCGAGTTCTTGGGTCATGCTATTAACCTCCTACAATTTTTATTGTCTCTCTATTGCTACTGCCTCCCACCACCTGCATGCTGTTACAAGGCATTTTCTTCTTAATAAGCCTGTCTTTTATTGACAGTATATTTTCTTGACCAAAATTACTGGGTTTTACATTTCAAATCATTATATTTTATGGAAACATATTACAGCATTCACTCTATTCTCCCATCTGGTTCTGTTGAATGAAAAGGCTTGTAACATTCACCAAGGATAACAATAAAAGCCATCACAACAAAACTGATTATATTTTTTCAGTCTGCTTCTTAGAGCTTTTATTTTTGTTTTATTTTCATCCTAAACTCCATTTGTTAATAACTTTTAACATAGGAACAAAATAGCTTTAAGATCTATCCTTCACATCAGGAATGAGTACTAATCAGCTATAGATTAGTTCTAGTCATTCACAGACATTTAGAGTAGGCTCATGATGTGGAAAATAATAATTAAAAAGCTACCCTTCTTGCAGAATTCATTTTCAATAGCAGAAACTAGCATGAATGATAGGCCATAAAAAGCTGAGCTAGTCTATTGTACAGAATGTTTGGATATTTTTGCTCTTATTAATATTGTAATATCTGACTGTCTAAGGTGCCAAACCAGAGATAGCTTAGGACAAGTAATTTTTTAGAAAGAGATCATCGCTAAAAAAGCTTCCTGTATATCATGATGGATTTTCAGACTTCAGAGATTTTACTGTAAGCAACCTCTAAATACTTTCTTTTGAGTGACTGTATTTTATACTTCAAAGAGTAGTTTGTGAAGTCTTTCAAACTTCCTGCAAAATATGAGATCTAAGTGTTTACACTGAGATCCTCCTTGCCACAGAAAGGAAAACAATGTTGGGTTTTCATCATTTTATTGATACTTTTTGATGGCGCTTTCAATTTGTCTAGGTAAGGAACAAAACAAAGAAGACTGTTTTTGGCCTTAAATACTTTTTTTTTATCTGATCTAATAAGTGGACTATTAACTTTAGCACTTTTGTTATCATTTTATGTTAAAACTTTATGTTAAAACTTTAACTACTCAAGTATCACAAATTGTACTGAATTTTGTTAGAAATACTCAGTATCCCTTCTTGATTAGAGCAGTACATTGTACTGCTTAACATGGTGGGAAATTAGGATATTTTATTCAAATATGGATCATAGAGCCATGTTTTAAAATACTGATTGGTATAAGTATAAAAGTACAATTTTCTGCTATTGACATTGTCATGTGAATGCATCCAGCTATAAATATGAGTGATGTTCATACATTAAAAATGTCTGATTACATCCAGTTTTGGCCTCTGAAGGGGGAAAAAAACGCTGACACATTAGATCAACTCACCAAAGGACCTTTAAGATTGCTCAGGACTGGAGCACTGGGTGTAAAATTATATGTTGAGAAAGTGTGGCTTATTCAGTCTGGAGAAAAAAAAGGTGAAAGAAAGTCTTTATAAAACCATCTAATGGGAAAATGTAGAAAGAGTGTCATGACTTTTCTTGGAGAAGTCAAAGGGTGAAATGCAATGAACACAGGTTGCTAGAACGAATTCAGATATCATGTTTTTCCCAGTGAAGATAATATAACATTGGGACAGACTTTCAGAAAGGCAACGGAATCTCCTGGAAATGTTGGACAAGATCTGAACAGCACAGTCTCATTGGACTTTCACAGAACAGAGGCTGGGACAGATGCCTTCAAGAGGTCGTTTGCAACCTTCAGTACTGTGGCTCTGTGTTTCTACTTGATGAAAGCAGCTAAAGGGTTTTACAAGCATTTATAGACTATTCCAGTGAATTATTGCAGTGATGCATAATTTTTTTATTATTTTTATTTTTTATTTTTAAAATATGAACTGGAAGCATTTTCCAGGCATCGATTGCATAAAATGTATCATAAAGTATATCAGTGTACCTTTGTATACATACTTATGCATGTATGTATGTAACTATCTCCCTCTCTCTCTCTCTCTCTCTCTCTCTATCCAACCACACAATTATGCATACACTTCCTGTTCTAGGCCTATGTATTGTGACTATTAAGTAACATTGTCTTTTTGTCACCAAAGTAACTGAGAATATTTTACAACAGTCCAAGTCTTCTAAAACAATGAATAGTATCTAATTTCCCTGGTTAAGAAGCAGAAGGAAAGGAACTGGAAGAAGGGCTTTACACAAGCCCTTGTAGTGATAGGACAAGGAGGAATAGCCTTAAGTGGAAGGACAGTAGTCTTAGATTAGATATTAGGAAGAAATTCCTTACTGTGAGGCACTGTAACAGGTTGACCAGACAGATTTTTGACTTCCTGTCTCTGAAGATGTTAAAGATTGGGATGGTTGGGGCTCTGAGTAACCTGGTGTAGTGGAAGTTTCTTTACCTATGGCAAGGGGACTGGAGGTAGATGATATTTAAGGTCCCTTCCCACTTTAATGTCTATAATTCTAATTGGAACAGCTTCCTGGTTTACTCCATGTGCTTGCACATTCTTAGTTTTGGTTTGCAGTGTGTAAGCTTCCTTAGTGACAAATAATTAAGCCGTGAGGATCTCAGCCATACAAATTCAGAAATGGTGTTTTGACTTTTAATGGGAATTGTTGCATTTAATTTTTAACATACGCAAAAGAAAATTCTTATGTTATATCATGGAACACAATTCTTCCTTAGGCTTAAATTATTCATAGGCAAATTGTTTTAATATGGTGTTAGACTCCAGAACAATTTTTATGGGGTCAGAACCATTAAGTTGTATGGAGTTTGTGTTTACGGGGTGTAATAAAGGTTCCCTTACTATAACAATAATCTCTAGTCTCAGTAATCAGTTGTAATGCTTTTGCAAAATTGCATGTTATTTCTGAAAAATCCTGTTTTGTCAAAACACCTATTTTCACACCAAATTAAAAGAAATCTCTTAGGAGAAAAATGTGCAGTTTTTCTCCGGATGTGAACTCAAGATCTCAAAGAATCAAAGACTTTCCAAGGGTTTATGTGGGTGAAATCTCTTGAAGTCTAAATTAAAGTGTACAACTGGTAAAAGCGTGGAGCTTCTGGACCAGGGTATAACATATGCAAGTTACCATTTCAGTGTATGCCAATCATAGAAATGAAAAATCAATACATTTAAAATAGCCTGCCAACTATTAACATACAAATGGCTCCACAGTTCATTACTGACTACAGAGGCATATCTAAGGGATATTGATACCAGCAGTATTAGGAAAGTTTAATGTGTCAGTATAAAATCTTTAGTTCAGTGTAAATGTATTTAAGTTTGAAAAAGAAAGAAAAGATTATTTCTCTTCCTAATAGTGTGTAACTGTGGTCAATAGTATCCACATGTGGATCTGTCAAGAATTGACAAAAAAAAAAAGGTTTTACTAGGGTCTTACTAGAGATGTGTAGTGACCTCAAAAAGTTGATTATTGTTGTACTACCACCTTTTTTGGAACAATTATCTCAGAGTTTAACAGCAAATTACAGCAGAATTTTACTGTCATTGAAGCTCACACAAGCAAGACTGAAAATTTCATATTTCAGGGAAAAATAAAATTAACTTCCACCTGCATTTCCTTCATTACCTAAACACCAAATGATTTAATTTCCAGAATAATTTTTTAACCTATCAGTTTTCTCTCTATGATAGCTTTCATTTGAAGTACGTATGATCATACGAGAAGGACCATGACACTTCTCTCTGATACACGTGACACTGCTCCTCCTGTACTGAGCAAGTTCCATACATTTTGGAGAAAAATTTCTTACTTCAAATTTCCAACCTAGGCTCTGGTTGAAGCTTTGGAGTTGACAAAGCAGCATCGTTTAAAATCAATAGGTCCTTAATTTAGACAGGTTACTTCATAGCAAGTACATGAGTTAGTGTTATAACTCCCAAGTTCTACTTGACATTCCTGTTAGTAACTCGCAATCACTTTTTTGTGGATGACATCTGTAAAAATGCAATGCATGCCTCAAGGCTACCATGTTGTCCACTTGAGACTCCACTAAGAAAATGACATTAAGACTGCCATAACAAGTCTCACAGAAATTCTTCTCTGTGAGAGTCATTGGTATTCAAGAACTTTCTGTCCTGCTTGATGGCTTTGAGACAGAAATTCATGTATCATTTTTCATATAGTGAGACCAGCCACATGCTTCAGCACTTAAAACTCTTTACTCTGTCTGTTGCATCTTTCTCTCTGCCATGCTCTCAGTCAGATGACACTGGATCAATTTAAAAACAGATTTTGGACTAAGTCATCTTCGGGATGTGCTTTAAAAAAAAAGGAAAGAATTTCCAGGCTCTTTATATCCTCTCTGAGGAAGGATAGAACATTTCTATTTTAGAACTGCAGTCTTAACTTACAAAAGAAATTCTTGGGAAATTTTTTTGTGTAAATATCTTAATCATATTTAAATTTATTGCCATTGAGATTTTCCTCACTTAAAATATAAACAAACAAATAAAGACCAGTTGCAGTTAGACAAAAGAACCTTACTACGGAAAAGTGTTTAGTAGTAGACCAGGGGTATTAAAATATGACACAATGCTATCAAAATTCCCCCCTTTTGGATTCTCTTTATAGTTTTGGTGTATTTCAAGAACATGGCAGTTGATTTAGTCCATTATGACTCCTGTGAATGGAATTCAGAACACATGGAAGTAACTTCACCTCTGAAAAAGAAGCGATTTTCTTATGTACCTTCTTACATGACATTCTTAGTTTGATTGCGGATACTCTGACTGTGGTCAGTGATTAAGGCTGGGTTAGGTGGGGCCATGAGCAATCTGATCTAGTGGATGGTATCAGTATTGCTGGCAAGGAGGATGGAACTAGATGATCTTTGAGGTCTGTGCTGGCATTGTGTGGGTGGAGTTAATTTTCTTCACAGTGACTAGTATGGAGTTGTAATTTGGATTCGTGCTGAACAAAGATGTTTTTGTTATTGCTGAGCAGCGCTTGCAGAGAGCCAAGGTCTTTTCTGCTTTTTGTACTGCCACACTGGCAAGGAAGCTGAAGAAGCATGGGAAGGTGGGAGAACAGAAAGCTGGGGGAAGTTATTTCCACTGACCTAAGGGATGTTCCATATGATACAACATCATGCTCAGTATATAAAGTGGGGGGGAAGAAGGAGGAAGAGGGGAAGATTTGCAGTAATTGTGTTTGTCTTCCCAAGTAACTGTTATATGTGATGGGCACACATGGGAAGTGTGAATGAATTCCTGACTGTCAATGGCATGCAGTGAGTAAATTCCTTGTTTTGCTTTGCTTCTGTGTGCATCTTTTGCTTTCCCTATTAAATTGTCCTTATATCAACACATAAGTTTCCTGGCTTTTACCCTTTTGATATTCTCCTTAAGCAAGTGGCCACATGGTGCTTGGCTACTGTTTGGGGTTAAACCACTACAGGTCCCTTCCAACTCAAGATATGATACTATGATATACAAAAGATTGGGTGAAAGATCTTTTTCTGTAGTAGTAGGCATATATATACTGCCATTGTAATTATTTTATTTCCTTGAAATGTTTTTGTCAAATTGTCAGAATAGGCACATGTGTCATATGGTATGCTACATGGCTTATATA
>NW_020955444.1:421737-470582 GCF_003031625.1 Empidonax traillii
TTTTTTTTTTTTTTTTTTTTTTTTTTTTTTTTTTTTTTTTTTTTTTTTTGGATAAGTAGAAAGAGAAGAAAGTACTACTTGCAAGGCCTTTGAGATGATGTTGGAGAACAATAAATAATGCAGGAGTAACCACATGTCACTGATTGTGGAGTATAAATATGATAATAGGATAAAGTGAATGTAAAAATGGAAGGTGAAGAGCAGAGTTTCTAAGTGTAAAACAAATTTCAAATCAAAGTTTACCACAGCAAGAGCAAGTAAGAACTTAAGATGGAGTGACATCTGCAAAAAAAAAGGAAGAGAAAAAAGAAGGAATTTCTATACCTTTATACCATCTTTTTTCCCTAGACTTCATAGGCATAGTGATAAAAGGCAGTAGAATTCACACCACATAGACTTCTATGCCATAGGGTTCACATATGGTATGTGTACATCAGTTTGCCTTCAGTGACTTAAAAATAGACTGAACAAAATACTGACATATCCACCAGACTTAATTTGGCACTAGTCATGGGGCAAAACTGTGCAAGAAGCTAACTGGGGATTTTCTGTAATTAGACAAACCTGAGAGAGAGTGGAGAGACCCATCAGGACCCGGCCTGACCTGGCAAAGGCATTGTCAAAGCAATTCCAGGAGATTTAAATAGCTCCAGGGAGTGTGAGAAACACGGAGGGAGGTGAACAGTGCTAGTGAGCAGCAGGGACAAACAGGACATGTCACATCAGTGGGACATTGTGTCAGCATGTCAGAGGGTGCAGCCACCCTCCCAGCTCCTGAGGTGACCTCAGCTGGTGGTTTTATCTTACTCAGCTAGAACAGATCTAGTGATGGTTTCCAGATGGTCTAAAGCCATTGCTAGAAGGAACATGGTGACCCAGATGGAGCTCCCTCAGCGTCATGCAGCTGTCCAGGTCTCCAGTTGCAGCAAGTGTTTGAGCTTGGCATTAATACTGGAAGGCAGCAGAGACCTAGTACGGCAGTATGCCAGTGTTGGGGGTAAAATGGATAGCCCAGCTCAGGTGCACTTACACCAGTCCATGCAGTATGGGCAACAAACAAAAGAGCTCAAAGCTGCTGCGCAGCAGGGAAACTATGATGTATTTGCCATCACAGAGATTTGGTGAGATGACTCCTATATTTTAAGTACTGCAATGATGCTTATAAGCTCTTCAGAAGGGGCAGACAGGGAAGGGGAGGGGTGGGGTGGCTCTGTACCTCACGGAGTATTTTGACTGTAGAGCTCAAGGATAATGATGATAATGTTGTGTGCCCATGGATAAGGATCCGGGGAAAGGCTAACAAGGCAGACATCCCAGTGGGTCTGTTATAGACCACCCAACTAGGATGATGATGTGCTGAGGCCTGAAAAACAGATCCTGAGTTGACCTCTAGATAAACTTCTCAACCTAATGTTATATTTAGCCATTTATTTCTTATTAGACAAAATTATAAGTGACAGTGATGCATGGACACACTAGACTGAGTGCAAGCTGGCAAATCCTTTACTAACGGTCAATCCCACGTTTCCCCACAATTTTATATGAATGAATGAATGGCCAGTCTCTTTGCGAACGAAGAACCGGGGAAGGTCTTTACACCTTCCAGCCTGCGCATTGGATTTTTTTAGGTGAGACACTGTGTGCGCGGAACTGAGCCCACCCTTTAATCCTGAGGTTCATCTGCCCGGGCCAAGCACACTTGGACGGTGGCAACGAGGTCCTCAGGACGTAGATGGATTGCCTTATGGGCTAACGAGCTCCATCTGCCCGGGGAGGGGCCCTGACCGGGACTCGAACCCGGGTCTCAGCGTTCACAGCGCTGTGCTTTAACCACTTCACCACCAGGGGCTCCCCACACTCTTATATAATCGTTAGTAAAATACATCTGGTAAGACTACATACAAATAAGTATGATAAGACTACAGCTGTGAAAAATGAGGCTCAGGACAGGCTTTACTGCTCTTTACAACCAACTGAGAGGAGGTTGTAGCCAGGTAGAGGTCGACCTCCCAGATAACTAATGACACGACAAGAAGACATGGTCTTAAACTCCACCCAGAGAGAGTCAGGTTGGACATCAGGAAGAACTGACTGAAAGGGTTGTCAGTCATTGGAATGGACTGCCCAGGGAGGTGATGGAGTCACTATCCTTGGAAGTGTTCAAGAAATGACTGATGTGCCACTTAATGCAATGGGTTTGTTTGGTCAAAGATTAGACTCAATGATCTCAGAGGTCTTTTCAACCTAAACACTTGTAGGATTCTATTAGATCCTTCCTCTGCAGAAAGTAAGGGTATCTCCTTTGACACTTGCCTACAATACCTATTTCTCTTTACTTATATTTCAAAATGTATTTTTCCCATTTTTTTGAAATAATTGTAATTGTCAACTCTGATTTGAGGTAGGCTCCTAAAATTTAAATATTTTGATGGTTTTATATTTTTTTTTTTAATTTTTTTTTTTAGTTTGGCGTATCCTCATGCAGAATTATTTTCTAGACTGTCACTCTACATTTTTGCTGTCCATCATGTCTTATCAAATAGAAAGACCATAGTTTCCACCAGAAAGACTGCACAATTCAGGAGACCAGATGCTAGATTCTGATTATAGACAAAGCTACAAAGACATGTTAATCATGAGCTGCACTAGTGCAACCTACCCTTTTTGGTAAAAAATTGCCAAAAATTATCTGTATGGTTTATGCACGTATTCTTTCCTGTTGATGTTGCCTATGCATCAGATATTTAAACAATAATCAGATGAGAAACAGAGATGCAAAGTTCTTACTATAATAGTGAAGCTGTACCATAAAGATAACAAGATGTCCATTTTTATACCTCTCCAAATAGGTTTTCCTTACTTGTGCCTTTGATGATGTCACAGAATTGATGAGTCAGGCTGTTGCAGGACATAGTCTGCTTTTTTGTTTTGTTGCTTAGGGGTTTTTTTGCCCCTTTTTTTTTTTTTTTCTTTCCCATTCTCCCCAGAATACCGGTGTTGTCACAGAATAACAGATTTTGCCAAGTTGGAAGGGACCCACAAAGA
The DNA here is from genome assembly GCF_003031625.1 of Empidonax traillii. Taxonomy (NCBI): domain Eukaryota; kingdom Metazoa; phylum Chordata; class Aves; order Passeriformes; family Tyrannidae; genus Empidonax; species Empidonax traillii. The sequence goes on from NW_020955444.1 coordinate 424,783, forward strand.
TCACGGAAGTCCAGCTCTTAGCTCTGCATAGGCCAATCCACAAGAGTCACACCAAGTGCCTGAGAATATTGTCCAAAGGCTTCTTGAACTCTGTCAGGCTTGCTGCTGTGACCATTTCCTTGGGGACCACTCCCCTGGGAGTTCCAGTGCTCAACCACCCTCTGGATGAGGAACCTCTCATATCCAAACTAAACCTCCCCTGACACAACTTCAGACAATTCCATTGGTCAACACACAGAAGAGATCAGTGTCTACCCCTCCTCTTCCCCTCCCGAGGAAGTTGTAATTGCAATGAGGTCTCCCCTCAGTCCCCTCTTCTCCAGGCTGAACAGACCAAGTGACCTCAGCCACTCCTCATATGACTTCCCCTCAAGGTACTTCATCATCTTCATTGCCCTCCTTTGGACACTCTTTAACAGCTTAATATCTTTCTTCTGTTGTGGTGTCCAAATTGCACACAATATCCAAGGTGAGGCTGCCCCAGTGCAGAGCAGAGTGAGAAATCCCTTCCCTTACCCTGCTGCTGATGCTTTGCCTGATGCCCCCCAGCATCCTCCTGGCTGCCAGGGCACTGCTGACCCACATTCAACGTGCCATCCACCAGGACCCCAAGGCCCTTTCCATAGCACTGCTTTCCAGCATCTTGTTCCCCAGTCTGTACCAAAATACAGGCTTGCCCCATCCCAGGTGCAGAATCCACCTGTTCCCTTTGTTAAATTTCATACAGCTGGTGATTTTCCAGTCCTCTAGTTTGTTTAGGTCTCCCTGGAGGGCCTCACTGCATTCAAGGAAGTCAACAGCTCCTCCAAGTTTTGTCCTGTGCATAGTACCTCATTCATATGTTTTCCTGTTATCAAATGACATTTATTTATTCCCCACTTAATTCACACGGCACTCATGTTACCAAAGATGATGTCTTACTGTGTTGTTTTTTTTTTCTCACTCTCATTTCCCTGTGGACGCCTGACTGTCACATTGAAGTGAGAGTTGTCTCTTAAAACTAATGTAATAAAATTATGATAGTAGGGATATAAGTTTATGGAAAAGGAAATGTAAGGAATTAATTTTTTTTTTGTGTAAAACAACCCATCATAGTAAGGTAGTACTGCAATATTACTTTTTCGCCAAGTTTAAACATGAAGGAAACCTGCTCATGCCTGAAGACTGAAATGAATTCTAGAATTAGATGAGAATTATTCCAAAATAACCATCCTTACTTTTTACTACTTGCCACTGAAATTTGGTGCAAGTATACCTGGATGTACAGATTATAAGCACATGTTCCGAACTGTTCACAGGATCAGAACTCCTCTCTCGCTGGTGCAGAACAGGGGGCTCACTCTTAAACCACAAGCACTCAGCTACACTTTGGGGAATTCCGACCATAAATCTTATACAGCATCATCATCACTCAAACCTTTAATTAAAATGTGTTTTAGCCTTTACAACATCATAATGCTTCAATCAAGTTGGATGGCCGTGATCAGACTGTTACCTATTGTATCAAATATCCTCTTATTCCCCCTCTTTCTTCATTAACTTTGATGTCTGAGGGGTTGTTTCTCTCATATTTTACTAACTTCAATCTACCATGTCTGCTGTGCAGCACTTTTCACCCTTTCCAAAACAGATTTTCGCGGAGTGACCACCAGTGGGACTGGTAGGACCAGCTGTGCTCTGTGGTATGCCATTATGGAGTCTGGCTGTGTCCAACATGGATAGCCCTTGGCCTCCTCACAGAGTGCAGCCCTGCAACTCCTCTGCTGCCAGCTCCTAGGAACCAACATCCATTTCAGACTAATTGGCCACATTAAATAAATTTCAAAAAATGGTTGAAAATTTGTTGTCATAATTTTTAAAGATGGAGATACCATAACAATAAAAATAATATAGTATAGAATGCTTTTAGGGGGAGGCTGGTATAATTTTCAGCATTAATAGTGACTAAAACAGCTTAAACACCAAAATATCACGCAGCAGGTAAGTAACATTGTTCTCTCTGCAATGTTTAGAGTTTCAGAAAAGCCAAAGAAGTAGACAATGTTCCACAAATTGCCAAAATCTTTCATTAGGTGCCAAAAACATCTTAAAAGGTTGGCAATGTTTTCCTTTTGATTTGTGGCAGAGCTGATGTAAGCTGCCACTTCTGGATATGATGCCACCATCACTGAAGGCATGCATACTGAGTAGTTTACTGTCAGCTTAGGTGATGTGGGGCTCATCCCACTCTTATTTGTTAAATAATGTGATAAAATCTTCTAGATGCCAACTGACTACAATTAATATGGTCTTTCTTATTCCTCCCCTCTTCCTTTTACATGTATGCACATGTACCCACTTAAACTCAAAAAATAATTTATAACTATGTGTATCTCCAAAACAAATACGTAAGAGTTGTTATGTTGAAGTTTTGAACACCAGCGGTTCATAGGAAATACCCATGTGACATCTGAGGCAAAAGCTTAGCTCTCATGTGTCAATATTAGCTCAATTGGGCCACGCTTTGTCTGCTTTTATTTATTTTTGTTAAATAGAAATTATCTACACTGTAATATCTGTGGAACTTTTTCTTACTCTGGAGAAATATCTTGTAGCAGGTACAATTTTCATAGTGTTGTACATGAACAATGGCTTTTGGTGATTTAGAGAAAAGTATGGAAATCTTTTTCTTGTTTGATTTCATAAGGCTTTAAAAGGAAGAGATTTTTTTTTTTTTCCTGACCATTCTTCATGGGCTAGTTCCAAATGTCTACTTAGAGTCTGAAGAGTTTAGGTTCTATGAGTCCACTCCAAAAAATTTATATCTCCAAGCTATTCCACTTGTGAAAGGAAAACATATTGACATTTTATTTACTTTCAAGATTTTTTAATTTTGTTTGTTTATTTGTTTTAGTTTCAGCCTCCATAGTGTGAAACCATAGATATATAGGCTTCAGGTAGCACACTAAAATTTGGTCATCTGTTTTCTACTACTACAGCAGTTGGGAAGACGGAAGAAATGTATGAAGAGAAATAACTGATAGCTTCTCTCAAATATTGATATCCTTTTCATTTAATAAGGTCAAACTCATCCATCAGCCAAAGCTTACTCTGACTCCAGCAATCCTGTTTAATTTCATTTAATTGGAACCAGCTCATAAGAATCAAGAAATTTATCCTTAGCAACGAGGACTGTGTTGGAAAAGGTTCTAACAGACATGACATTCTTACTGCATTCTGTCACTCTGCCAGCATACAAAAAGGATGGCAAATTCTGTTTCTTTATAGGAAACTTCAGATACATGCCCAGTATCCCTCTGTTTTGAGAGCAGAGTTTAGTATGTCTCTTCACATGTTCTCAGTGAACACTCAGCGTAGAAATTATTAAACAGAGGAAAACAAGTGAGAAAATCTGACTCTATAAATCTTTTACATTCCAGTCATCTTTCAATGAAAATATTTCAATTTTCTTGACTAAGGGGCAGGTTCTGCTATGCTTATGAGTGTTGATTCTACAGGGAGCCTTATTTTTATGGTAATGATTGGCTTCAATGATTATCTTTTATCTTCTTTGATGAATAACACTGAACCTTACAAAGGAAAGGCAAGTGAAATTTTTCAGCTTAAAGATGTGCAAAAAATTTACATTTTCAACAAAGACTATATTCATAATTTCATATGAAGAAGCAGGCTCCCTAGTCCTTTGGGTTCAGTCAGGGCAAGAGCAGATAAATGCTCTCATCGTATACAGTTATTAAAAGAGAAAGTCAGGGGAGCTGGATACATAGTGTATAAATCAGTATTTGTTTATCCATCTGCCTTATTTTTCTCCTCCATCCAGAGATTAAGGCATATACACATGCTACATTAAGCATCCTAGAGGAACAATTGCAAGTAGCTATCTTTTTTTAAGCATTGCCGATTTCCTTTTCTAATTACTAAAATAATTAAGAATTTGTGACAGTTATGTTCTGAATTAATGGCAAAGAAATGAGCTGTAACACATAGAATGCTCTCTTCCATTGCTTACAACACGATTTGGGAGTATTATTTGTATTATGCTTATGCTCGTTTCTGCAAATAGCATGAGTCTGACTGGTGCAGAGATAATTAAAAAGTGAAAAAGCTTACCTATTTGGTTTGTCTGAAAAGCAAAGGGACTCTAAATTGCCCACCTCAAAGGTGGGTATACTTCATTTACTAGCACATGATATTGGTGAGACACCACATGCACATATAATAATAGTAGGAGTACTCTCAAAGTAACCATGTTCCTGGAGAAGCACTAAACACATTGCGTAAAATAAGCATGTGAGAAAGGAAACTGATTACTGTTTATAATTATTTGGTTTTGGATTTTTTTTTTTTAGTAGTTAAAAGATCAGAATTTCGTTTTAACAAGTAGCTGGCACTTTGCAATTCCTGCCTACACCTTTACTCTTCTTTTGGTGGAAAAAATTTAGAATTTAGACAATTCTTGTGGTAACCTGTTCATCATTGTCTGAATAAAGTGTGCTTTCTTGTCAGTGCTAAAAATGGTTATCCATTCTGGTTGTTTTGGTGATACTGCAAATGGAAGGGAAGTACAGTCCTCTGTTGGAAGATGCATATATTTCTGTTGTAAGTCCTCCTCAATTGTCTAGGAACGGTTTATTTCCCTTGTTGAAGGGAAAGAGGAAATTTATCAAGTCAGCACTTATTTAACATTCCAAATATTAATATTGTCAAAAAAGAAAGTCTATAATATGACTTTTTAAATTAGAATTGCTATCCACTGGTCACATGAGCATAGGTAAATACCTTAAAATGAGGATTAGCTGTTAACTACTAAAAAAAAAAATAAATGTAGTGGACAAATGTTGCAGACTGTGACAGACATTTTTGCCATTTTTTGCTGCACAGCCATGAAGGAGTTTGTGAAACTGATTTCACAGCCCTTGAAGTTCAGGAATGAGTCTGATTATGAGAAAGATCAATGTCTCTGTGGAAAAGTTAAGGAAAAATACTGTCCAAACACTTACCTTCATAGTGACAAAAAAATAGCAATTTCTTGTCTCAAACAGTCACATTGAATTGTCAGAGTCAAATAATTTCAGAACAATCAAGGATCTTGCTGAATAAAATATTTCATTAATGTATAACTATACTGACCCTAGCTCTCATTCACACTGAAGGCCCATTAAGATGTATTTATGCTTTATTCTACACCCTACTTCCAAATTATTGAAAACAGAATTGGTTCCAGGATGTTGCCTATGTAACTCCTAAGATTTTGGCAAATAGTTGTCTATGTCTTTGACTGTTATACTTAATACTACTTCCAAATATAAGCACAAGAACATGCTTGTACTGTCATCTTTCTTCCACTAGGGAAAAAATAAAAGGTGCTTTATATTTCTAGAAAAAGACTCAGGAAGAACTATCACTTTAATCCACCTCAGTACAACATCAGTATAAGAATTAATATTGCTGTTAGAGCTTTCAAAGGCCTACTCATCACACACATCACTCTTAGTGGAAATACATTATCCTAGATTTTCCTTTTGCAGTTTCTAGTAAAATTAAATTGTTTCACACTAAATCTGTCAGCAGTTTTATTCTCTGTAGAAGAAAAAACTAAGTTAGGTATATTCTGGGTGGGGTTTTTTTGGTGTTTTGAGTTTGGGGCATTTTGTTTCATGTCTGTATTTTCATTAGGAGAATTTTTCACTTATAAATTCATCAAGCTTGAATTTTCAGCAACTACATTAATTTACATTCTGATAGATTTTCATAATTACAAAACCTCCAAACACTTAGCCTTCTTCATACTAGAGGATAAATTGCAGAAGGTGATCTTTAATAAAATATGGAAGATGTGCAAAGTTATTATCTACCTTCTGAGCTATCATCACCTGATTTAGAGGAAAACATCTATTTATCTACTCTGCTAAGTAATGCTTTTTCTATTTTATACCTGTGTACACGCTACTGAGCATTAATATAAAGAGGATAAATACAAAAAATTTTCATTCATACTTCTGAAAAAAATTTGCAAACTCAACCCAAAACGGAATAGAACTAGAACTTCATTGTTCTTGAAGGAAGTGGTACGAGAGGATTGGGTCTCAACTCACTATTATTCCTTCCTCTATCTCCATTTAATCACCGGAACCAAAACAAAGCAGCAAAAGATTTATGCACTGAAAGAATCAATGATTTCTGGAAGCATGCAATGAACCTCCTTCTGAAAGCCATAAAAGCCATTTCTGAGTCATATACTTGAACTGCATGCTTTAGAGGAAAGTTTTTCACATAAAACAGAAACAACTTCCATGCATGTAGGGACTGTAAACACATCTATCAAGGACTGGTAAGATATGGCGTATGAGGAAACTGTACACATTATTTTTAGTTTTATTTAATTTTTATTTTTTTTTTCCAGATTAATATCTCTTCAGGTCTGCAGATTGAATTTAAAATGAGTTAAGGTATGTATTTTAATTCCCCCACAAAGTGAATTTTAGCAAACTGTTCAAGCTAACCTTTGATCAAACGCAGCAAAACTGAAACAGCTGGTTCTTTGCTGTTGATAGTTACCGCTATTGTGCTACTTCTATCAAGAATTTGCTCTGACAATATACTTTAGCATTCTGCAATATTGACTCTACACATCTGTATCACAGGTATACTGGTAAAGAATTCAAACACTGTAAGAAAAAATGTCAAGGCAGCCTTTTGTTTGGAAAACAGAATGATCAATTCACAAAATGGTTGCAGTACTGTAGATTACATTCTTTTGGGAAGGGCTTAATTGTGATGGGTATGTGGTGTCTGTCCAATGTGCATCTTGGTGGACAATTCTCAAGTCAAAATGAACTTACATTCTTTGGTAACTACAAAGCTTGCACTGTAAATTCTAAGTCCTAACAAAAACCACCACCATCTACAACAAAACAACAACAACAAAAAAACAAACCACAAAACTCAACCCAAACAAAAAAACAACACCAAAACGACTAAACCCACCAAAACCAAAGCTGTAACCAATATGTGTTTTTATTGTTTTATGATGGTGGGTACATTTAGTAATTGAAATTTACTTCCAGCACTAAAGTTTGACTGATGGCTTCCAGTAGGGGAAAAAAAAAAAAAAAGATTGACAGCTGTCACCAGTAACAGAAGAATTTAAAAACAAACAAGGAAGAGTGAGGAAGGATGTCAAGAGCATAATCCCTGAGGTAAGAGTTTGGTCATTTATCCTACAGGCATAATAATGTCACAGTTTCACCACATATAATCAGAGTGAGCAGTACTAAAATGTGAAGAAGAAAGAATTAAGAGGAAACTTATATTAAAGCATTCCAATTGTGTTTGTAAAATCACAGAATTTTAAAATGTTTGCAAACTACTACCATCCCTGTTTTGACTGCCACAGCCACTTTTTCCTGGATATTTTATTAACATTCATGACAGCATTCCCAGATAATGAGAGATCTTTGTTTATTATTCCAACCTAAAAGTAATACATTTTTAATCAGTCCTATTTCTTATTAATTTCCATTTTTTGACCTTATGATGGAAAAATTAAGAAACTGGACTTAATATAGAAAACATAGATACTTAGAAGAAATAAAGCTCCAGTTACTACTCCAAATTTATTTTTGGACTATCACCATTTCAAGATGAAATTAATTTGTGTAGAAAAAGATCATTCAGATCTTCTCTGTTCTGCTCAGAGAATTGGATAGTGTTGTTTAATGCCACTCACATTAAATATTAACTGTTTTCTGCAGCCAAACTAAACTAAGAGTAGCAATAACAAAAACATTCTGTAAATTATTTATGTGTAACTTCATATATTACCCCAAACCCAGATATATGACTGCAGTTTAAAAAAAACCAAAAAAAGTTTTAAAGGTTTAAAAGAAAGTGTTTTTTTTTTTTTTACTCTCTGAATTTTCCTTAATTTGGCAGATGCCTCTTGAATATAATGGTATTTTGTATTTAATTTACATGCTTACTTATGTTTTAATGTTTTTCTTTTTCAAAATTTTATTGTACCATTTAACAAATTATCAAATTGAGATGTGAAAATCCACCTTTTAGGCTTCCCCTTTAATTACTCTTGACAAATAACTGTTATTTTGATGTTTCCATCTTTCCCTTGTCTGTAGCTATATTAATTTATTCAAGTCAATATCTCCTGCGTTTAATGTCCTCTAACTTCTAATGAAAGTCACTGATCTTTATTTATCAACACACTGGTGTTAAGGATTTAATGATGGTTAAGTGCATAACAACTAAAGTGTTATGGGATTAAAAGAAAAAAAGAAAATGTTTAATTATTTACCTATGTTGTATCATCTTTGCTCATTTAGGTATTTGAATGCCCTAAAAATCTGAACTTTACCTCAAGTTTTTGTTTCATCCATCCATCCACCCATCCAAGAGACATCTATTTCTGTCTAAATTCTGAAAGAATTCGTACATAAAGCCTGAAAATTAAACAATATCTGCCATTTCTGGTTGTTTAAGGTTTCTTGAGCTCCATTATGACAATAATTTTTAATGCTCTATTTATTTGAGTCTGTACAGAACATATGTATCAGAAAATAGCAACACAGAAGGAGTATAAAAATGTGAGAAAAAGCTGCAGTGCTACAAAAGCAAATTATTGACATGTTGTTTACCACTAGCTTTGGTAGTTTATTTTTGCCAACAGAACAATGACAATAATATGGTATGAAGTGGAACCAGGCTTAAAAAGCTTTTTTATCAGTCTCTGAACATTATTTAAATGTCTCTGCCAGTAACTTATTCTAAAAATTAAACCACTAAAAAACAGTCTAGACAATAAAATCAAAAAGAAAAAAAAAAAGGCCCAAAGTATTCTGTAAAACGAGTAATACAATAGAACATTTAGAATGTAGTAACATCTTTTGGAGGCAGTGACTTGAGAAAGTACAGCACTGGCTTGTGACTATGGGCAGACTGCTCTGTGCAAGAGGGGACCTACTGCCAAAAACTGCACAAGAACAATGAATCGTCAAGTTCAAGGTTGAGCACTTTTTTATTCAAAAATGTTCTTGCTACTCTTCACAAACCCATGGATAGTATAAAAAAATCAATCAACCATAAGTGCAGATGTAAAAATGGCTGTTAGGCATAAATAGAATTTTAGCAAGAGGTGATTGCATTTAAAATGGCCTGTCAGGCTTTTGTGGCAGCCTACACTTGTCTATCTCCAGTTAATCCGCCCTAACATTGGCAAAGTGAAGAACTGGTTCTGCTGTGGAAAATGTGGGTTTGACATTAAACTTTGCCAGGCCAGAGTTTCAAATCAAGTGAGCAGTATAATACTAACAGTATTAATTTTTCATGTAACAGTGATATTTTGTCATGTTTCATCCTTGCCTGCGCAGTCAGTCATCGCAGCAGGGACCTTCTGTGCCTGCGCTCTCACCACCACCTGCAGTAATCATCGCGCATGCGTCAGGCACGGAGCCAGCCGTTACGTCATCAACAGCGGCAACTACGAATGAAGTGCAGGCACTGACAGTCACATCTTCGCCAAAATGTCCTCTTTCTCAAACCCAGAAGACCGTGAATCACCTCATTTTCAGAACACCGGGACAGCCCCCGGGACCGAAGGTGCGGAGCACGGAGGCGCAGAGAGTGGCGAGAGTGGCGGCGACACACAGAGGTGTTATCTCCCCTGCGCCACAGTGGCCGTACCCCGGCAGCAAAAGAGGCGTCAACAGTGCAAGCTGTGACCCTACTCCTGTTTGCTGAAAACAACAGTATTTTGACTTAATCACCTCAAGCACTACAACCCAGCCCCTCGGAGCGGCTGGAAGGGTCGTTGAACAGGAGAAAGCAGCTTCTGTGGCTGCTCCAGTGGGGCGTTAGCGGCCCTTAGCAAAAGAAAAAAAAAAAAAAAAATTGTTTGTTAATTTAAGTGTAAAATCGTTTTGCTCACTGGAATGTGAAAAACAAAATAACATTGGAAAATTAGTTTTTCTAAATTATTTAAATTGATATTTTAAGTTTTGCAGTTTACAGGTTGTTTTTTCTTTTTTCTTCAGTAAAATTTCGGATTATTAGTGGGTAATACAGAGGGTATATTGCTTAAAAGGTTTAAAATCATTTTTTCACAGGTTATATCACACAAACTGATTTGCCCTGTAAACAGGTTGGTCTAGAACAGTACAAAAGGTGTTCCTGTAATAGCTTTAATTTGTTTATCAAAACCCAATTGGTCTTTATCAGAGGGAGTGTTTACTAATATGTATAAATCATGTGTATAAATTCTTATGGCAATCATTTGACTGCTGACCATCAGGAACAGAAAGATGGTGAGAACTTTTAAATAGAAAATGCAGATGGCTCATGCTCAAGGTTTTCAGGCTTTACATGAAGGTCAACGTTGCCTTTTACAGGGATGCTTGCTATTTTGTGAGCCTACTGACCCTTAGAAGATGAAGCCTCTGCTATGGGGAGTTGCATATAAACCGTATTATAATCAAAAACAAAAGCTTCACTGTGTGAAAGCACGTATGATTGAGATATGAATGAGGTGGCCACATTATGACTGTTTGAAAGACAATTGTGTGCAAGAGAAAAGTATTGTGTGGGTTTATATATCCATATATATATATATTTGTAGACTTGGTAATGCATTACATAGCTAGTAAGAGTTTTTAACCAAAGAGTATTTTTACATCGTAAGGACCTTTAGGTAAGTGCTCTCTTGTTAAGACATTCATCTTTGTCTCATCAGGGAATTTTTGTGATGCCAGGAGTGATAGATGCTGATGCTACAGGAGTCATCAAAATCATGGTATATGCTTTAACACCACCAGTGTTCATTCCTGCTAACAGCAAAATAGCACAGCTGGTACCTTTCAAGGCGATGGTGCCCAAGGCAGAATCACGGACTCGAGGGGATCAAGGTTTTAATTCCACAGGTCCTCCTGAGGTGATGTTAGCCATAGACGTAAAGCAGGGAACACCTGAGGAGAGTGTAGTTGTGCAGCATCCTAATGGTCAGTCCAGCACTATGACTATGCTTGCTGATACTGGAGCGGATGTTACCATCATCCCCAGGCACAAATGGCCTAACACCTGGCCTGTGGTAATGGCACCTGCAGGAGTGAAAGGGGTAGGTGGTGTACAGCAGACATGGATCAGTAGAGACATGGTAAGCTTTCATTTTTCTGATGGTGCCTCAGTGAGTACAAGGCCCTATGTGTTATCTTTGCCAGTGGGTTTGATAGGTCGAGACCTGCTAGGTCAGATGGGAGCACGCCTGGTTACTTCTCCTTTTTAGGAGTGGCCATTGAAAAGCAGCCAACCTCGAAGCTGAAATGGAGAACAGAAAAACCCATCTGGGTCGATCAGTGGCTGCTGGAGGAAGACAGGCTGCAAATAGTACAACAACTGGTTCAGGAGCAATTAAATTCAGGTCACATTGTTCCATTTACAAGCCCATGGAATACTCCTATATTTGTCATTCCAAAAACATCAGGAAAATGGAGACTATTGCATGATCTACGGGCCAATACTGCAGTCAGAGGATATGGGAACCTTACAACCGGGTTTACCCTCTCCTACCATGATTCCACATGATTGGGCAAACAAAAATTGCTTCCACGTATTACAGGTGACACACTGCAAACCCTTACGGTATAGAGTGTAGTGTAGGCCTGTTCAGCCTACCACAAAAATGGGCTAGGCATTAACTTGAAAATCAATCCTCGTAGCTTACAAGCATTACAACTTTGGCAGATGGATATCACTGATGTTAATGAGTTTGGAGGGTTGAAGTATGTGCATGTGTGCATTGACACTTTTTCTCATGCTATATGGACCTCTGCTCATGCTGGAGAAGGTGCCAGATATGTCATCCGTCATATGCATGTATGTATAGTGGCCCTAAGAGTCCCCACAGAAATTAAGACCGATAACGGGTCCGGTTATGCCTCACAGTGTTTTCACAGATTCTGTATGGATTGGGGTATTTCTCATGTTACCGGCGTAGCTCATTCTCCTACAGAGCAAGCTATCATCAAACAAGCTCATGGGGTCCTGAAATCACTTTTGCAAAAACAGACAGGGGGAGAAGAGCTGGATAGCCCATATAACCGACTTGCAAAAGTGTTATATGTTTTGAATTTTTTACGGTTGACAAGTGGAGGATCGGACCCTCCCATTGTAATTCATAATACTTCTATGCAGTCAGGTTTGGTAAATCCATAGGTAACAGTGAAAGTTCAGTACAAGGACCCACAAACCGGGGTCTGGAAGGGGCCTGCAGAGGTAAAACTAACTGGTACAGGGTATGCTTGTGTCCTCACAGATACAGGAGTTCAGAGGCTGCCTACACGTTGGATAAGACCTTGGAAAGGGAATGATTCTGCAGAACAAGGTTGATACTGTGGTAGATTAGCTATTTAGAATTACAGAGTTTTTTCAGTATTATTATAAGGTAGCTTTAAGTGTAGTATCATATAATCATAGAAGTTTAGAATTTAAAAGAGGGTTTTGTGTGAACTTGATATATTATCCATTAAATTTTAGTCTAGGATAAATTTTAGCATTATAAGATAGAAATAAACGATAAGTGTGTGAAGGTGTTATTTTTAATGGTGATGGATATATGTACTTGTGTGTTATAATATGTTAGTGGTAAGTTAAGAATGTATTAGTGTAATATAACTTGCTCAAAAACAAAAAAGGGGATTTGTGGGAGAAACATGATGAATGTGTGAGCAATTTATATTGTGTGTGGTACTTTTATAGACTTTTATAAACTTTTACATAGCTTTATAGGTATTGTAAGTTATAGGTCCCAAGATGGCTGCAGGTGTCTTTTTGAGAACAAAGAGAAATTGGTGCCAAGAAGAAGGTGGAGTTCGATAAAGTAAACTATTGCCTTGTTACCTGTTAATAACCAATTATAAAGGTATTTGTAATGCATGTTTACAGCTGGACAGTGACCTGTAACCAATTGTGTGCTTCTTGTCGCGAGACCTTGTATACAGATGCTATAAAAACCCTGAGCTATCCTAATAAATCGGACATATTTTAGATCTCATAGGTTGTGTATGTATGTCTCTGAGAGCCTCCCTATCAACAGCTTATTGCTTGAATTTTTACATATCTAAGTTGATTTTTATAGGCAAATACTTTCAGATTTTCATATGCATATTTAAACTTGAATACCTTTGCACATGCATATTTAAATTTGATCTGCGCTAAATGAGACTACTATTCTCACCATTATTCATGAAGCTACTATGAAAACTACTGCAGAATAAAATGGTGGGAGCAGACAAAACTGCAAAAAAATCAACACTGCAAACCCCACCACAAACAGTATTCACTTGGCTGTCTGTTTAAAGATAAAAATATTGTCCAAAATAATGCGGGTTCCAAATTTACTTTTCATATACTTTTATGTGTAACTTTCTTTCCTCCTTCAGAATGTGTTAGTTTTTATAAATATGGACATTTTAAAGAACCAAGCAAGTCCTCTTCAGAGATACTGAAATTTGGTTAAGATACTATTTATATTGAAAAAAAACACAAACTAATATGATTTATATAGTCAGAGTCTATAATAGTCCAATTTGTTATGACATAGATGTAATTCTGATACTCAAACCTTGTTTGGGTCTGCTGTTCTATCCTTTTTTGTCAACTTTCCAGCCCACCCTACCTCCTACCTCCTGTCCAAGAAAAGTATTTAAGACCTTCCAATGTTTCAAACTCACAGAATTAAGAAGTACTTCATTGAATTGGTATTTATGACAGGTTGAAAGACTCTATCATAACTACTTGTACAACAGTTCTTCCTGTTACTGATGAGTTATAGATAACCGCAAAATCACAGAATCACAGAATATGCTGAGTTGGAGGGCACCCACAAGAATGATTGAGTCCAGCTCTTAACCCTGCAGAGGACCATCCCTGAGAGTCACATTATGTGGCAAGAGATTTGTCCAAACACTTCTGAAACTGTCAGGCTTGGTGCTGTGATCACTTTCCTGGGGAGCCTTTTCCAGTGTCCAACCATCCATTGGATGAAGAACCTTTTTCTAATATCCAACCTAAACGTCCCCTGACACAACTTCAGGCCATTCCCTTGAGTCCTGTCACTGGTCACCATAGAAAAGAGATCAGTGCCTGCCCCTCCTCTTCCCCTCACAAGGAAGTTGTAACTGAAATGAGGTCTCCCCTCAGTCTCCTCTTCCTCAAGCTGAACAGACCAAGTGCCCTCAACTGCTCCTCATACATCTCATACACCTCATACACCATCTTTGCTGCTCTCCTTTGTACTTTCTCTAACAGCTTCGTATCTTTCTTACGTTGTGGTGCCCCAAATTTCACACAATATTCAAGGTGAGGCCGCCCCAGTGCAGAGCAGAGGGACACAATCCCAATCCCATCCCTCTACCGGCTGGTGATAAATGGACTTTGTGGAGTCTTTGCGTGTTTCCATGATTATAAAAGACTGATGTATCTACAGAAAACTTTTTGTGACTGTATATTTGGAGAATAAACTATCTCGGAAATTTTTCAAAAAAAAAAAAAAAAAAAAAGGTAAAAAAAAGGGTATTAAAGACAGGGCTTAAGAAAGCATAATTTTTTTGTGAGGCACTGTATTAACTTAAGAAAAATAAAAATCAACCATATTCCATTCTGAGTTAATCATACTAGATGCTGCTTCTTAGCATAAAGCCTTGTCAAAGGGAAGTCATGGACAAAACTTTCATTAGTGCAGCTTTGGATTTCTGGTTTTGGGTATCACCACAAGGCACAAGTTTGAATTTTATATTCAGTGAAGCTACTGCTCTAGGTTAAAAGCACAGCTCAGCCCCCTTTTAGTAGATTGTTTTGGGTGTTTTTATCAATAATCAAAAATCTCTATTTTTAATTTTAAAAATAAGCAATTTTTCTAAATTATTTTTTAATTCCAATATATGAAAGATAAAACTAGGACAGTTATTCCCAATGATTAGAACATTAAACTGTATACAGTCTCAATAAAGAAGGTTTTTGAAAAGAAAAAGAAACAAACCTTTCAGAAAGAGAAGTAAAATAATGACATGAATACGAATATGTGTGAAATTATTTTGAAACCCCTTAAAGAAAAGAAAAATGCTATAGAATAGATTTTGAATTGAAATAAATCCATTATAGCTAATGGTGGGACTTACAAAAGTATGCAATAGTATTATTTAGCCAGATACTCAGAAAACTTGTGAATCAAAATGTGGGCTTTAATTTTACTTACATAGTCTGGTACCATAAACCCTTTTCTGTGACACCAATTAACCATACAGTCCTGCATAGGTAAGTGCAATTTGCCAGGAAAAATAACTTAGAGCTGCCTTGAATTCCTAGGGACTAAAATTTGCCAGGAAATGCTGGATTATATAACTTTCAGTTTCTAAATAAGACAGAGTATCACTTTAATCTTGAAAAGATTTATAGGTTCATGCACATCATGGATACATAGTCAAATTATTTGATCTATAATAAAATGAAAAAATATGCAAGAACTGGAAAAAATAGCATAAATATTAGTCGCATTTTTATTTGCAAGACCTATAATCCACCCATAAAATCAAAGAGAGCTGTAGTCATAAATATATAAAGCTTGATTTTTCAGTTAAGAGGTAATTTTTTCACTTTTGTATGGTAAAATACCATGTATCTCTCCACTGATGTGTGGATTTAATTCATATATAACACAGATTTAACTAAAGATCTTAGCAATGAAAATTGGTCAAGCTAATCAGAAAACTCTTCCCATCCACACCTGATGTGAATAAAAAGTGGTGCAAACTGTTTTCACTAGTGATTCTTTGACCTTTTAATTATTTAACTTTTTTATATATTTTTTCTCAATGAAATTTCCATGATGGGAGGAAAAGCCTCAGATGACTTAGTTATGTTGGCCAAGTTAGAAAGGATAAAATGTTCTCAAGCCTTTTTCAATTCATAAAGGAAGCAACACTGCTGAAGTAGACTGTTACAGTTATTACAGTCATTGAGATATTTATATAAAAGAATGACACAATATAGTTTCATTGTGATTGCCCTATCAAGTTGCAGCATGGTAAAATAATTATTTGTGTTTTAAAATCTGAGTGTCTATGAAATATTCTAGGTAGAGAAGCAATGTTAAATGATATGGCATTATTCCATCTATAGGAAAAAAAAATTACTCCCCCATTATTTTTATATAGTCTGTTATTTCTGAGTAGAAATTTGTAATTTAACTAGATTTTAATGGAATTAGGTACCTACATGCAGAAAACATCACATAAAGGCTGTAAAGCTGCTTTTTCCTTTTTAAGACACTTTATGTATTTGAACAGTATTGTTGGCTCATACAGCTGGACAGAGCATCACAACCTACAGCTGGAAAAATAATCCTGCTTTACAAAAAATTAACAATTGGCTAATATATTGTAATTTTTTTTTTAAAGAAAAGAGTTGAACAATTAGAAGTTTCTAAAAACTCCAGATTTCAACACATCTCTCTGAAGAGGTGAGGAGAAAGTTGAAACTATGGTAAGGTGACCTACTCAATAGTGTCATTATGGACCAGTAAATGCTTTTCCTGGAAAAATTAGTTGAGTAAGCTAAATAGAATTCACCTTCATTTACTGTATAAAATGAAATTTACTATGAAGATCAGAAAAAATCAAACTGCTAGCTTAATATTAGGAAAAAATATTCTGCACAGCAGGAGGGACTCAAATGTATAAATACGAGTATTCAGAGGTAGTTGACTTGTCTCATTATATCAAAGACTGACAGATATAGACAACTTAAAGCACTCTTCTTTTCTGCAGCTGAAGGGAGAGACAGAGGAGTATACACACTATGCCTCACAGAGAAAACGTACTACTGTTTAATCAACTGAGTCATGCACATACTACTCAAGAACGTTAGGGAATAAAAGCCAGAATAAATATAGTGAGCATATTTGACACAAACACTGGCTTGGTAAACAGCACATTAACTAGTTACTGACTTATAAATTTGGCTTTTGTGGTGCTCTATATCATAATATTATCAAGAAAGGATTTTGAACACAGGGAGAACCAGACATCTAGTTAATTTAGTTCTCCTAGGTAGATTTGAAATACAAGATACCCTAAGGAGCATGCACATGCAGATACCAAGTTAGTAAAGGTACACAGTGAGACTAATTTTAACATGGATGTAAAAATATATATTTTTAGAAGAAATATCGTAATTTTGCACATTTGCCTACATATTTTTTTCTTAAACTAAACAAAATGAGAGACCACAGCAAACACTAAAACCCTGATAAGAGAGCCATCACATATGGGAAAATAAAACTGTCTTTTGAATACTTTTTAAGCCTTTATCATGATTGGAAATATTTTAAACCTTGCAAGCCAAAATTTATCATTCTTGTAAAGAGGGCACAGCTTCTCCACAGTATCTAAAAAGTCCTGTAATTTTGTCCTGACAGGAATTATGAATAGTTGGTTTATGAAATCTGCATCAGTGAAATACCATTTCATCACTGATTTGAGAAATTATTGTTTCTGATATCACAAAGAAGGAAGGGTGCCATTTGCCTTGACTTGTTTAATAGGACAGAAGAAACTGCTTGGACCACTTTTGGTGTCAACATGAATGCTATTTCCAGCACTGGATAAACTATGTGAAAGATTCCTGCTCTAAGTCAGAAGGAAGTATAGGGAAGCTAAGCACTGCCTGTGAGTATACAGAAGAGTGTTTATACATAAACGTGTAACTGTATATGCCATAACTTCATCACTGCTCCCACATTAGCTTCATGACTTTCCTCACAGATGGTTGAAATGTACAGCTGTTGGTCCTTTCTTTTATCAACATTTCTTATTTTTCATTAGTGCCACACTTCTGAAATTATTTTGGTTGTGGTCTTATAGCATAGACATTGACATAAGAAAGTTGAGAGACAGCAAATGAGAAACAAGTGCAGACCCGGACATAACTGCCGTCGTGTACTGTAATGAAACAGACCAAATATTCTCCTAACTTGGAAAAAAAAGCTCACTTCAGACGCTGACATCTGGATACAGTTTTTACAAATTGTAAAGCAGTTGCATTAGACAGTGTCAAAATGATGAGTATTCATACTGCAGTTGCATATTTCATGGAAATTTAAAAAAAAAATCACATTTCAAAAGGAGAAAAAACTTTGAAAAAAAGTAGAAACACTGTTAGCAACAACAGTAGCCTTTGAGAAAGAAAAATGCCTCTCAGATCAAAAGAAGCAACAGAAAATGCTTTTGTTTACATGTTTATAGAAAACTCAATCTTTGATGAAACACCTATTACCTCTGACTCTTTTCAGGTAATGTCATGGCCCATATGTGAGTTTTTCCTTCTATCATATCACATCACAATTCTCCAAGGAGAAAGGACAAAGAACTTCTTGAATAGTGCATGAATCCTTTCAATTCCTTAAATTTCTCTGACTTTAAGTTAACCCATCTGTTATGGACCTGTTAGTCCATATGTAATTTTGTTGAGCTCATGTGTAATTTTGTGTTTCTGCTTTGCTCTTGAGGTAGAAAAAATTTCCAGATATACTCACAAGTGGGCAAATTACTTATTTCTCATCAACATGTAACTCCATTAGCTCTTGTTCATTTTTTAATCTATCTTCTTTTCCTGTATAGGCAAAAGAAAAGCTTTTTTCTTAATGTGTAGTGATACACTTAAGTGTGTTTTTTTCAAGAAACCTGCTCAAATGGATTCCTAGTGACATTAGACTGGTAATTGACAGGATTTTAGGACATTTTCAAATTGCTGAAACAAATGCTGAAGGGTTAAATATATGTACTAGTAATTTCTTTAAATAAGCCATGGGAAATGGGATTCGTAAGTGATCCCTTAGTAACAAGACCAACTATTTTTAATTACAATTTAAAACAGGACTGATAAGGAGATTGTAAAAGATTGTTCCTAGACTCACTGTAACCAAAAGGAGAAAAGAGAAGCAAGGGAAGGTAGCTGTGATAATTAAATGTCAATGTTATGCCCTGTGAAAACTTTTACTGAGTTCACCTTCTGGGATTCATTGCTTTTGTTCAGCAGAGGCCTTCCAGATTCCTAATTAATTCTTACCAATATATAGATTTGCAATTTTGACTTAAAGATTTTTAAAATCACACAGTACAGGAATGGATCACATAATAAAAAGGCCTCATTTGAAACCCACAGTTCAGGAGTTGGACCACATATAACCAAGGATGATATAAGGACGATGAAAATAAATTAGCCAAATTTTGTTCCATAAATAAGGGAAGTTATTCACTGCATTTTTATTTTCTCTTTATGGTTCATAAGTATTTAACTTTGGGGGCAGAAACAACATCCTAGGTCAAGTTAATACTGCGTGAAATACAGCAAAATTTGTTGTAGGTGGGTTCAACACATGCATAAAAATGACAAAAAATCTGTCCCAGCTGAGCTAAGTATGAGATCATGAAGTGTTTGAATATTCAGTCCTAAAGTAGCTACACATTATAATGAGTGAGCACATACCCCTCAGGTTGTTGTAAAATTCCTTTGCTACAATAAGATTAATTTGTATTTGTTTGTGTTTTAATAATCATGTTGTCAGTTTATTCACTTCTTTATCATCATGTATATCAGAGGCATACAGTGGTTCCTATCTGTCCACCTGAGACCTCTGTGGGACTTTTTAGATTTGTATGTACTTGGTGAACAGGTTAAAAAGCACCATCTCATATGTTGTGATTGCACATATGTTGTCTTTAAGCAAATTTCAGACTGGTTTGTTTTTTGGGCTTTGCTTTTTTAAACACTTTCTGGTTTATAGTCTCATAAGATTGTAACTATTGTTAGAACTTTAAATGAAGATTAGTCCATGTCAGTATGCAATATATTGACTGAATAAAAGTAAGTAATTATAGTAAATAAATTTAATGAATGCTAGATATTGGTTGTTTATAGGCATATGTCTAAGTCACTCAAGGGTATGAAATAGTGTTACATTTGATAAGCACGCTGATGTTGCCAGCCTGAATGCTACTTTCATTTACCTTCTCCCTTCTGCACTAGTAGGTCCCCTCTATATCTGGCTTCTGTCACAAAGGGATTGTTGATACTCCTTCTTCATTTTCAATAATTAACCTGAGAATTTAACGATTTAGAGAACTTGCTTAATTGCCATTTCCTTATTGCCTTCTCCATTCTTTGTCATAAGCAGTACATTATACAGTCTGCATTTCTAGTCAGGAGGAGGTTGAAGTTGAGACAAATATTAATGATTTATACTGTTGTGTGTCTCAATCAGATCAAATCAACCTTTGGAATATTTAAGTATTGGAGAAAAGAGTACCCATGCTCAAAGTTCTACATCCTTCTCTCCATATAGCACTTCACTGAACTTATACACAGCATCACCACCAAAGGTTAATCAGGTCCTTAGATGTCCTATAAAGCTAGCTAAGAATTTTAGGTGCAAAATTTAAGTGCACATGATACATGCAGGAGAGGAGGAAAAGACCTTCGATAAACCATCACGTTCCTATCAAGGTAACTGATGGACTTACTAAAATTAGATATGTAAATTATTTCTGGAGAAGGGGGAAAAAGAAAAAAAAAACCTGGGAAATACAAAATACAGTAATAGTTAACTAAAAGTCATCAAAGAGACTTGAAACAAGGATTGTGTTTAAGGTCCAGCTGTGTTCTTCTCCATGTGACTCTTCCACTAGAGAGGAGGCAGCTTTCTGACCATCAGCTCTTCCTGTCTAGGAAGATGAAGGGGATCTTCTTAACACCATTGTCTGCTCCTCAAAAATGCATGAAGTGATAGCACTGAATGACATGTCTAGTCATCGATACATCAATCTGTGGTGTGCTTGGTCATCAAGACTGGACATCTGACTGGAGCATAAGGTAGTTTCTTTTTGGGTAACTTGCTTATGTTATCCTCCTATGGAAACCACTGTGGGTCAAGAAGACAACCGTGTGTGCCTCTTTTACCAGAGCACTGAGCCAAGACACAGATGTCATCCATGTGTATAGAGACTATATGGTAAAATGGAATCTGTGGTAGGTTTAACACTTTGGGCATAGTTTAAATTAACCATAACTAAGGTTTTGGAATTCATGTAGAATTTGCAAGGGATACACTTAAGACTGACTGAGCCAATTATTATTTTACTGTAACTTGTTTTGTTAAAAGAAAAAAGTCAAAGTAGTTTTTGACAGAGAAAAAAAAAATTCAGTTATTTCATAGCAAAAGCATGACAAAATGTGCATCAACCAAGGAGATGATGAACAGCCACAGGCTTTTGTAACATGAATAACATCATTATGGTATGAACAAAGTTTGTGGTAAGGGTGAAGGCAATATAGACTGCAGATTGCTCATGTTTTGCAGTGATAGCAGGCATAGTAACATCTGGAGCATAATGTGCTGCTCCTGATTGTTGTGTCACTACCTGGATTATGGCACCACTTAAATGAACTTTATCTTCTAAACAGAGAGATTCCTTTGTTGCTCCATTTACTAAAAACACATCTACCTAAAAAATGTTTGACTAAAATAGTCTGTTGGGGACACTCTATATTCTGTTTTCTATTTCTGAAAAAAACATGGGAACTGTACCATGTCCACAGTGAGAGGACTAGAGGAAATGGCCTGGAGATGGCTGAGATTCAGAGTAGGTATTAGAAATTTTTTTTTTTTTTTTTTTTTTTTTGCTGTCAGGGTGGTCAGGCATTGAAATAAGTTGGCAGGCTACACTGGAGTCACCATCCCTGGAGACGTTTAAAAGGTGTCTGGATCTGGCATGGCTGATGTATTATAATGATTTAGGGGCTACAGTGATAGTGCTGGATGGACGTTTGGGCTTGATGATCTTAAATATCTCTTCCAGCCTTGATAATACTTTGATTCTATAATTTTTTTTTTAATATGACAATATTCAAATCTTCTTATACAGTCTATATAGAAATCATTTCACACTTCTGTGGTAGTTTTCTATTCTCATTTGCCCAGAGACTGAGCAAGGTGCAAAAAACATCTCTCAGGTAGGTAAGATACATTATCCACTTCTAATATATGACTTAGGCTATGTATCAAGTCCTATATAAACCTTGCTAGACAGATTTAGTATGAAAACCTTGAGCTTTACAATGTAGTATTTATGACATTTTTTTTTTTCATGCTTTATGGGGAACTTGCCACTGGCTGCCGCAAGAGAGGAGCCCCGAAGAGGAGATACAAGGACTGCCTGAAAAAATCCCTCAGCCTTGGCAATGTTGACCACAACCATTGGTCTACCCTGGCCTCCAATCAGGGGGCCTGGAGACACACCATCTATAACGCTGCTGCTGCTTTTGAGAACACACGCAGGATCACTCTCGAGGAGAAAAGACAACGCAGAAAGAATCGTGTCTTGTCGATATCACCTGGGGAGTCTTTCTGCTGTACGTTCTGCAACCGGACTTGTCTATCTCGCATTGGCCTTTTTAGCCATCAGCGCGCTTGTAGCAAGCGTGGGTAGAGCCCCTCTCAAATCTTCGTTCGCGAAGCCTAGCCATGATGATGACATTTTCAAAGCTAGCTTTCTGAAAATACAGGCATATTGATTTGCTCTATCAGCTCTTCTCCTTCTGTTTTCTTGTTTTGGGTTTTTCAAGAATTGTAGTGATGTTCAAGCCCCAAGTGAGTCCAACAGAATCCTGCTAGTCCAACAGAAGATCCACATTTAGCCTGAAGTAGTTAATTATATTTGAACTAGTTCAAATACATTGTATTTGAAGTAGTTCAAAGTATTTGTGTGCTTGCAGTTATTCTTTTACCTTTTAAGTACACATCCTGTACGTTGTTAAGCATATTCCATTAAATAATTCGCTGTACATGATGGAACTTCACTAGAAACATTTAACTTTGGTCCAGGGAAGAAGAGGAATTTATATTTCACTGACGTCCTATTAAAACAAACAAGTTAAATATTAGTGACGGAGCTGCAGTTCAATTTTACTTAATTTGATATAAGGTTTCCAGCTCTTATTATCACAACTACATGAGGAATGTAGTTGACTTTGCAGCACTTGTATTTACTATGAGAGACATAAACAATGATTATAATAAAACAAATATCGCATTTTCATTATTGTATTACTGTAGAGCTTTCTTAAATTAACAGAGAGCTTGTGAAACACTTCAAAATGTACCCCTGGTGAAAGGTTTTTGGAAGGTTTATTTACATATGTCAGGTAGACAAAGAATTGTTTTGCTGTGGGCAGGTTTAAAACACTCCTTGACTGAAAACTGCTTTTCTCCTTCACATATTTTCACTTAATCAACACACTGTGTAAAAGAAACATTTAGTGAAATTAAATAAACTAGTGCTCTCCAGATATACAAATATATACAATCACGAGTGATGGGAACACTGCCCAGTGGATCTCATAGCCCAAGGATCAAATTAAGTTACCATGGAACTTGATTAGGCAGAATGTTTAAAGCTCCTTAAGTATGGCAGATTTTTTATAATGACTAATTAATTTTGGGAACACACTGCTACAGGACACTGTGAAGCCAAAAATTTAATACAGTTCAAAAATAGATTTAATAATCTCATGGAATAAAGTCCAGGAAGAGAGAGAATATGAATGAGCTCTTCAGCACCTAAACACTTATTTTCAGAATCCGAGAGAATACCTTATGGAAACACGACTGTAGTCTCACAGCTACTGTCAGGAACTAGATACTTTTTTTGCTGGAGAGCTTTAGTTGTATTAAACACTGCCTTTTATCTCCCCCCTTCCATAATGTAAAAACAAATAGCCCATATTCTCTCATTTAGGTACCTCTTGTACAACTCCAAAGTGACCATAAATTTGTGTTTCTCAATAAGACTATCTAATTTTTCATTCTGCTTTCTTAAGTGTGAATATCAAGATTACTGTTGTATTTTCTAGCCCGATTTCTAGTTAATTACTCATTCTACCTTCTTTTACTATTGAAAATTTTACAAGGGAGTATTATAAATAGCAATATATTTATTTCTTTATATGACAAATTTTTCAGATTACATCAGTGTTTGAGTTGTTTTTATTTTAGATGGAAAAAATATTTTCAAAATAAGGTTAAAATTAAAAAGAATAAAAAGTGAGAGGATTCTCTTTCAGTATCTACAGATATCCCTTATCCTCTTCACAAATCTTCTTGACAGCTTCTGTCCCACCACATACCAAACTAGAAAATGTAAGAGAGGTAAAACCTTCAAGAAAAGTGATATTGGAGACCCAGAGGCTTATTCAGGTTGTTGAAGCTGGTTCACTAAACATCCATGACTGGGTGGTTACCAGTGCACTCCTACCATGGTATCATCTGTCTGTCCTCTGACCCAGAGCTCCAGCTCTCACCTCCAATCTCCCATCCCATATCCCATGGATATCGGAGCTGCTCCATCACACCAACCACTCCATCCTCCTGATCCTCCCTGCCCACCTACACTTGAAGAGGTTTTACACAGCTCTCTCCCTACTTTTGCAAGCTGGCTTACCACTTCTCAATTTTTGCAACAGCTCTCCAGTAGCAGTTTCTATCTATGGAGTGCTAGTGAGTGTCAGAATATGCACCTTTCTAGGTGTTTTGGAAAGAAATGAGAGAATCTAGGAAAGAAGTATCAATGAAACATGAAGCCCTTTGGTGTAACAGTAGGTTCCCATTTTGCTTTCTAGGTTAGAGCAACAACTGTTTCTATTGTATTTGATTTGCCTGGCTTTTGTGACTGTATTTCCAGTGCCTTCAGAGGATGTCAAGTCAATTTCAATGATCTTGGAATTAGAAATGCTATGTGAATGTTTCCAAGTGCCTCCTGCTCAAAGAAAGAACACAGTTAAATAGAATAATAAAAGAATTTTCAAAATAAAGATAAACTGGATCAAAACATGAGTTCTACAGCAGTATCTGTCATTCATAAGCATTAGATGCTGGAGAAAATAATTAATAACTAACTTGAAATTAATGGAAACAAGTTTCTGTTTATTCATGTGTGTTTCATAAATTTCACCTTCATCTTTCAAGAACAAAAAAGTTCCTCCCTTAATTTCTCTGTGTTTTGAACAAAACTTACTGACATTCAGGATTTGAGAAGATTATAAATCTATAGGCAGGAGAATCTGTCTATGTGTTCATACACATCTCTGTAATGTGTAAAATTGCTGCCATTCTGTTGGGATCTCAACAATTGCAGAACTTCAAAGATTTAGAGCAGCAGTCCATTGGTGATTCAGGCCATTATTTCTTTAGAGCCACTGCAGTGGTTCTGTACTGGCTACCATTGTTGCACTCTTGCAATACTTCATCAATATTTGATGTGTGACTAAGAGTTGTAGCAACTTTCCCGTAGAGGAGTTATCTAGACTTGAAACACACACGAATATTGTGTAGTATTCCTCTTTGAAAGTAATTGTGTGAATACACTGGGACTGGTCCGTGCTTTGTGGAAATGATTGACTGAAATCAATGCAAGGTCAGTTGAATAACCTCCTGGACTGCAACAACCTCCAAAGGTCTTTTCTGTGCTGGCCCTAAATAAAGAACACTCAAGTTATTGAATAATAGTTAATAATTCTGGCATTCATTTCCTCATTTTTCTATCTCTTTAGGCATAGTAAATATATAGCCAGAAACTGTTTAGTTTAAACAATCTAAAAGTTATATCTGAGAAGTGGACTAAATGTCATAATAGTCTTGGAAGCAAAAATTTATCAGGGTAAACATCTTGACATAAGCCACAGTGATCTTGGGTTCAAAAAAAAAAAAAAAAAGCCATGAATTCACTCTTGAGACTAGCATATTAAATCTTCTGAGGGCCTTGACTGAATTTTAAATTAGATTGGGAAGTTAGCACTGATTTCTTGGACAGGTTTCAGCTATCTTTTTTTTTTTTTTTTTAATCTACAAGTACTACAGTAAATAACTGGGCAATAATACATTTTGGAAGAACATAGGCATGATCTAGTCAATAGCAATATGTATGTGTGTCTACATAACTGAAGGTTATTTCCTGTAAATATTTGCTGCAGGCATGTGGTCTCCTTTTCATTTCTGCTCCCACCTGCAGCACTAACATCCTGATGAGTAAATAAAGAGAGAAGGTTTTTCAGTTTTTGCAAGAATTTTCTGTGGAGACCAGCAGGTTATAAAACAGTAATATGTAAACAGCCCAAAGCAAATACAGAAGTTTTTCAAGTCTAATGGAATTACATAATACCAGTTGCTTGCAAAGGATGTTCCTGCTTAGCGTGGGGCAACCCAGGCAGGAAAAAATTCACACTGATATCTTTGTCAGGATGTATTTTTAAGTCTGTATAACTATATTAAAAAGCTATCATGTAGCTATTTAATGGAACCCAAACTATAGTGTAATCTGTGATAGAGATTTTAGTCTGGAAAATGTAACATGCAGGGAAGAGTACAAAACAGTTGGCTGTACCTTACTTCTCAAGCAATATCATGACTATTTTAATAGTATATAACATACTCTGCTGTTTTCTCATTTTCTTTGTAACTTTCTGACTCACCAGTATGAAAACTGAAGGGCTTATTTGAGTTTGCAGGAATAAAGAGGTTTGAAGTACCACATATCTTGCTTGGTAGAAATTGATCTTGAACCTGATATATTAGTAGTTGATTTGTTAAGAATTTAGTTTGTAATATTTATATCATTCTGTGTGAGGATTCCTATAAAACTTGGACATCAAAGTAAACCAGCAAAGAGACTTTAGGGATTAACCTACCCATGGGTTTTGACTTGTCAAGAGTATGTTCCCTTGGGTCGTACCTTGATGCCTGCTTTTAAAATCTTTTGCATGGCTTGGTTGTGGCCTTAAAAGTGTGTTGATTCACTGTACTAAAAATGTACAGTACAGGAATCTAAAAATATGGCCTGTACAAGTGCAGCAAACAGATGAGATGTTCACAAGTTTCTGACATCCAGACTCCAGTTTGAAATGTTGATTCATATGCAACACTGTAACACACATTTCTCAGGCAGTAGCATTTCTGTAAGATTACTCTATCTATCCTACGTTTCAATTATATGAGGCATGTTTGGTGAAAGCAAACAAACAGAAAAAACCAAGAAAAGTAATTGTTGTTTAACAATGGCTGTATATTACGTTGGTGCAAATACTGCAGCATCTTTGCTCAAAGGACGAAACGAAACGGATTATTCAGAATCCCTCAGTCACAATACCTTAGGTCACCCTCCTTGGTATTGGGGAGAAGGTGATGTCCCCAGGGAATGCTGAAGAGTCAGGTCATATCTTCCTAATTTCTCATGACAACAAAGGAAGATCCACCCTGGTTCAGGTCAGTGGACCCTTTAGACAATGGCCCATGTCATGAGACCCCACTGGGATTATCACATCCAGCTCTGAGGACCCCAGCATAAGAAGGACGTGGACCTGTTGGATCAAGTCCAGTGGTGGGTCTTAAAGATGATCAAAGGGCTGCAGCGCCTCCTGTGTGAGGGCAGTCTGAGAGAGCTGGGGCTGTTTGGCTTGGAGAGGATGTGGTTCTGGGAAGACCTTACAGCACATTCCAGTACCTAAAGAGGCCTATAGGAAAGCTGAAGAGAGACTTTTTTCAAGGGTATGCAGTGAAAGGACAAGGAGTGAAGGCTTTAAAGTGAGAGAGAGTAGGTTAATGTCAGAGGATGCAGCAAGGCCGTGCAGCCTGACCCTGGGAGAAAGAATGTAAATAAGAGGTGAACATCCAATCATATGTGAAGGCTAGTGGTAAATATAGATAATAGAGCTAAGAATAGTGTTAGTATGTAAGATTCTAGGAGACAGTGTGTGAGTGCTGCTGTGTGAAGACAATGTAATATTCTGGATGAAGAGAATAAAAGCTGAATTTAGGCCATCATCATCTAAGTACTCAGTTTTATTTACTTGGCCGTCCGCATATAATACAACAGGTTAACATTAGATTTTAGAGGAAAATTCTTTACTGTGAAGGTGGTGAGGCACTGGCACAGATTGCCCAGAAGAGTTGTGAATGCCCCATCCCTAGAAGTGTTCAAGGCCAGGTTGAATGGGGCTTTCAGCAGCTTGGTCTAATGGAAGGTATTCTTGAACAAGGCAGGTGGGGCTGGAACTAGATGCTCTTTTAAGATTCCTTCTAACCTAAATCATTGTATAATTCAATATCTTTGACAAAGGTCCTGTACAAATGTTTAGGAAAAGAAAGCAGAGCATATGTGTGCATCTCTCAAAAAAAAAAAAAAATTCTTGATTTTCTGCTACTAATATTTAAGTCTCAGCTTCCTTAGTTAAATCTAGTTTAAATTACAAGTCCCTTCCCCATATATTTTGCATCTACACCTTCATTTGACAAGGAGTTCTATAGATTTATTGCTCATTATGGGTTGAATCACCTCATGTGATTGCTGGTTTTTTTGCTTGACTGCTGCTATTTTCATCAGTGGTTCCTGTTTCCTACACCAGAAAAAAAACATTAACAGTTGACCCATTTTTCTACCATTTCCATAAGAGTAGATTTTGTAGAATTACATTTACATAAGTCCAAGCTTACTAAGTTCAATTATTATTTTTTAAATTGTTCCTTAAGTGATTTTTAGAATTTTAAAGGATGGGCAGCTGCACACATGGACACATATTTAAGCATGGAAACTTACTGTTCACAGAGATCATGTTCTGCCTTTCAGTGTTTTGAATAAGCAAAAGACCACCATGAGGAAATGTCCTTTTATATATGCAAACACTGTTTATTAGTTGCTTATTAGTTGTTCTTAAAGGCTTCAGGAAACATTTGGAAATAGTTTCAATTAATTTACATATGACTAAAAGACCTTGAACTCTCTGATGTCCTTATCATCGTGCTTCATTCCCAAGAGTAGTTCACAAGCAAGAAAAAAACCCCACAGAACTGGAATCTACTATTTGCTATAAAAACAGAATAAAATTCTGGTTTTGCTCTTAAAAGGGGCTTTTGCACTTAAAAGTGGTTCTGCCTTGCCCATGTGACAAGAATTTTCCTTTGCTATATGAAAAGACAAAGAGAATAATTTTTTAGAAAGAATGTAGCTAACAAGAGAATATTTCTAAGGTTTTGCATGTCTAATGGGATGGGTTTGTATTGTCATATGAAGTCAGAGACTATTAACTTGGTTGTGATTATGTCATCAATGTGTCCTTCATTAGTATTTTTATAAGTATTTTACAGATTAGTGGTTTCTTGGATTTGCTAAATCACTACTAAGGTGGCTACACTAATAATTTATATCAGTGAAAGTGCTACTTTTAAGGGGCATCTTTACTTGTTTATCTAATATTTGCACACCTAGCTTCTATAACTAACATCTGTACCTATACCATAAATAAAATTTATGAATGTAGCTTGTGTGCCCGAAACAGTAGTTCTGTGTGAGCAAACTCTGACACCATTGGACTTCCTGAATATCATGCCAATGGTTGAATGATTCAGTGTGATTAACTGACCATCAAAATAAGATTTTGCTGTTCCAGTGCACTAGTTTTCAATTCTATCACCCTTCTTTTTGCTAAGTAGTCCTTTAATGTTGTGGTCATATTGCTGAACTGTTCTTTCTACAGTCATCAATGTAGACATTTTCAGATGGTTTATAGGCCAAGAATTATTCATTATTAATAGGGCAAACTTTGTTCTAGTCATACTAAACCCTACAGATGCTGTCCACATGTGATAAAGCATGTGATAAAAGCTTTACTCTTAAAAAGCTTTACCTGGCAGTATCAGTGGATCTCTCTTATTACAGACCTAACTGCAAGACTGAATCCAAAATACGGTACTTTGAGGTAATTCCTCCAATTACGGCAGCAGTAGTAGTTCTTTAATCCCTTAAAATTCTCCTGTGCAAGAGTGAGCTATGTTTCTGTGCATCCAACAACATTACTATGTAAATAAATTCCACCAGAGGAATATATATTGACACTGACATTTTCTCATTGATAGCATTTGTCACATTAATGATTACCTGCTGAAGATACCAAATCTGATAAACTTACAGAGAGTTTGGGAGACTCTTTATTAGAATGAGATCATATATGTACATTTAATGTTTAAAGCTGTATTTATTATGGCATTGAAAGCTCATTAAAGCATAATTAATTTAAATTAAATAATTTAGATTCATTTAGGAAAAAAAGCAAAGGAGAGAAATAAAGCTATTTCAGTAATATTGTTATGACAGTCTAGTATATGACTTGCAATCAGTCTTATGCACCAGTTTATAAAGTCCAGAAATTCGGAATTGTAGTTGGAAGATAGCTCTCGTAGTCTGAGATTCAGGTAAAAGATGAAAAAAACCACTTTTTGATGATAGC
Source organism: Empidonax traillii (assembly GCF_003031625.1). Lineage (NCBI taxonomy): Eukaryota > Metazoa > Chordata > Aves > Passeriformes > Tyrannidae > Empidonax > Empidonax traillii. Next base: position 455,173 of record NW_020955444.1, read on the forward strand.
ATTAACTAAGTGGAATTTTCACAGTCTTGTTGTTCTCTCAGATATTTAGAGAGTCTAGTAATATTTCTTCTAACAGACCTTGTACTGAGAATCAAATAGCTATATAAAACAAATCAGCTTTCCTTTTTAACCTTTTTCTAACAGTGTTGCAATGTGAAGCTTGTGAAGATGAAAAGGAAAAGGCCACAGGTAAATAAAAAATAATCCTCGTCTGATTAATTTTTAAGCAAATTATATGATTTTTGAATAATTTTTGATGAGTTATTTCTAAGTACTGTGCTCTGATATTTATACTTTAAACTTTATCTCTCTGATAACATCATCAGATGATCTGCCAGATTTTTTTCTTTGTCAGTGACATAGACTTACTAGTATCCTTTGGGTAAAGCACTACAGGATTTTTAACATAATATTCTGATAGCAATTATTTATCTGGTTCCTTGGAACTAAGATATTTTATAGCTCAGAGACTCTATCTACCTACTGGAAAATCCAGATATATACAAATCTTTATGTATATTTCTACTATGATTATAGGAGGTAGTAAACATCCTAATTAATGAATAGATTGTCTGCCTTTATGGCTAATTAAAAAGCAAACTAAGGATGGTCATAAAATCGTAGGATGGTCGGGGTTGGAAGGGACCTTAAAGATCACCTAGTTCCAACTCCTCCTGTCTCTGCCATGAGGAATGCTGCAAAACACTAGATCAGGTTACTCAGAGCCCCATCCAACCTGGTTTTGAATAATGCCATGGCACATCAGAACTTTTCTGGGCAACCTGTGCCAATGCCTCACCACCCTCACAGTAATGAATTTCTTCCTAGTATCTAATCTAAACATCTACCCTTAGTTTAAAACTGTTCTTGTTTTCCTATGACTAGATTTTACCTGTGTAAACAGTTGCTCTCTCTCTTTTTAATAGGACCCCTTTAGGTAAGGAAGGTTGTAATAAGATCTCTCTGGAACCTTCCCTTTTCCCAGCTGAGCCAACTCCAATTCTGTCAGCCTGTCTCTGTTGCAGAGGTGCTCCAGCTATCTTCGTGGACCTCCTGTGGAGCCACTCCAAGAAGTCCACATCTTTCTTTTGCAGAGGACCACAGAGCTGGACACAGCATTACAGATGGGGTCTCACAGGGGCAGATTAGAGAGACAGAATCACCTCCCTTGACTTGCTGGTCATGCTTCTTTTGATGCAGCCCAAGACACATTTGGCATTCTGGGGTATGAACACACACTCATCTCACGTCCAACCTCTTTTTCATCAAGGAGAACTCCCAAGTCCTTCTCAGCAGGGCTGCTCTCAGTGTCTACTTCTTCCAGTCTGTAGTCCTCTTGCATTGCCCCAGCCTGGTATTGCCAACCCAGGTGGCAGCACCTTGTGCTTGCCCTTCTTGAACTTCATGAGGTGCAGACACAACTCCCAAGCTCGCTCAGGTCCCCCTTTTCTTGTGTCAACTGCACCACTCAGTGTTGTGTCATCTGTAAACTTGATCTCACTGAGCAATTAATTAAAGAGCACCAATCCACAACAGAGACCTGAGGGACACCACTCATCACTGTGAGGGACATCTCCCATCACTGAACTAACTCCACTGGGATATAGACGCATTGAACACAAGCTCTGGTGATCTGTTCAGTACATGCTTCCTGTTTAAATCACCAAGGAGAAGGGTGTGTTAAATATCATGAGTATCACAGGTAATCTAGCCATGGGAAGATTTTTCTCATAAAGGATGTATAAATAAATGCAGAGGCAGGCTGGGGTAAGAAGATGTACAGTCCCTTAAATGAAAACATTAAAGATTTTGACATGTTACCAAGGTCCCTTACTAAAGTAATATCTGCTGATTTGATTTCATCTGCAGCCTGACTCCTCAGGCAGAGCACTTGTATCCTAATGCACTCGTACACAGACTCCACAAAGTAAGAGTTCCTTTCACTAAAAGTGAAACAAGCAGTATTTGCCTTAAAAAATGTGGCAGTTCCACTTTTCCTATTTTCACAGGAAAACTAGTACTCAGGACAGTATTTTCAAACCAGGATATTTATGCCTTTAAATTTCTGTGAAGAACATCAATGTATTAAATTAGGAAAATTAAATTTTTTTAAAAGTCTTCAAAAGGAAGAGATAGCTGTGATCATTTAAATGAAAATAGAAGAAGCAAGGACTGCCAACAATATGATCCATGTACAAGCAATGACTCTGCAAGCAGTGTGTGAATGGTTTTTAGCCATTCAGAAAGAGAAGAAAGCTAAATCTACTTCCCCAAAGGCTCATTAAAGTACATCTGTGCTCAGGGCAGTTCAGTAATTATGTGATAAGAATAACTTCTGTGATTATAATACATAATGGCCACCTACAAACTTTTGGCACTAGAGTAGTAGGAAAAGCACAGCCAAGGGGAAGAAACTGGATGTATTGAAGAAAGGAAATCTTTAGGTTATAAAATTTTACAGGCCAGTAATCACTAGTATAAGAAAACTAACTAGTATGTGTTTGCTTTATTTTATTTTCTAACATAATCAGCAATTAAAATTCTGTTTTAATCTTATTTCTCCCCCCTTCCCCCCTCTCCCCATTTTCCATATCAGAATACAGCGTCTCAGTCCCAATAATGTTCTGCATTTCTTGCAGGATACATGAAAGACTATGTGATTTATTAAAAAAAGTGTGCTAGTTGTATTCAGTAGCTACCTTTACAATTGCTCTAAATAGAACTGCAAAATTAGTTTGAACAGTGTAGATGATTTCCATTTTATCTTAGTTTTCTTCCTTGCACTTCTCGTTTGGTTTAGTAATTCAAGAGAGGAGGCAAACACAAATTGTTCCTAACCAGTTCATCAATTCTGTCCCTGCTACTAATCACTCAATTACTGTATTTTGCAGGAATTACTTTATCGTTTCAGGTCCGTTGCTACCTCAGATTCTTACAGATTTCAGGGTTAGCAAGAAAGATTTCTGCTAACTTCTAACTCCTTGCTGTAACTGTTATGATAGAATGTAGGTACCCCTAGAAGTAATGATGCTTTTATATTTGTTTACTACCCATATTTATTTTTGTGTAATACCCCAAGAAAAGATTTTTTTATCTGAACATTCTCTGACAACAGAAAGACATACTGCAAAGTGACAGCCAAACAAAGAGATATCAGACTAACCATCATTTTTTACTTTTAAAAATCACTGTCAGACATATCTGTTTTGCTATTATATTGTCAAAAACTGTTGTTGAAGATTGATTTCCTACCCTGGAGAACCTCACACAACTTGTCTTTCATATTAGACAGAGCCCTCTGACCATCTGGGGGGGAGATGGAGCCAGAAAGAAAGAACAGTACCCATCACTGCTGTGCCTCAAAAGGGAAGAGTCCTTCCAGAGACTACTTTGTTAGTCTTTGTAGAAGACTGTAGTTTTCTTCTGCAGGTTTTATGTTCAAGGAATAAAGTAATCTCAGAAGCTGTGACACTGTGTTAATGGTACCTTATTTTATAATGCTTCTCACCTAAACTTACTGCTTTGAATTTAGGATGACATAAAATAAAAGCAATTAAAGAGAATGCACTTTTTATTATTTTTACACTTCAATAGCATTTGAAGACCTTTGCCAAAACTTTGTGATGTGCTATGCAAATGTAGAAAGTTGATTTGTGCCCTAAAGAACTCATATTCTATAAAACAAAACCATGGCTATTAAGTCTTATTAATCTTATTTTAGAGCTGAAGAAGCTCAGGATGAAGTAAATAAACTCCCAAAGTCACATGGAAAATTCTGAAACAAGCAGTAAAGAGACGTAGATCTGCATCCGAAAAAGCCCCTTAAAGCATCTGTTCTCGGGTCAATCTTCAAAGAAGCCTGTTGACAGAATTTCCTTCTAAAAATTGTTTTATGATTAAATATTTGGATGTAAGATTCTTAAAGTAGAATAGAAACTTACATTTTAATATGGCAACAGGTATTAACTGAAAGGACAACTTTTTTACTCCTTTGTTCCTGTCTGGATAGAGTATTTGAATAGTGAAATTGACACTGATATCTACAATATCCTTCCATATTATTCATTCTGCTGCAAGTCCTGCTGAGTTGTCCAGCCCTGACCTGACCCAGAAATTAACCTCCAAATAGGAGGACATACCTAAATGTCAACAGCACATGTTAGTCCTCATCAAGTCTTGTACTATTTTATTCTGCTTTTTGTTACAACATATTTGAGGCAAAGTGGAACTACAAAGCAAACACAGCAAGTGGCCAAATTGTGGATCGTGTTTAGAAGCTTGTGGTCTAGCTTATTTTCTCTCTTGAAATATTCAACTGTATGCAAACTAAATATTGAATGAAAGCATGAATTTACATAAATGTGCACATCACAGTCTTGAGAAACACAGAGCTTGTATTGCAACAATTAGCGACCAAGTACAGCTCAGTCAAAGGCAGTGGAGTACATGGAAGTCCAATGTGAGTGCAATTAAGTTTGGGAATATAAAGTGTCATGTCCTCACAGAGTTTCTTTATCTGACTTCCACTGGTTTCATGGGGTTTAGGTGTAACTGTCTACTCCTAAAGCAGAATACATGGTGTAGGAGTCTGAAAGACAAACTTGTTTAATCAAAATAGCAAAATGCTAGTTTGTCTCAAAGACAGTCTCAGTGAGAAGAGAATGAAGTACACAGTTAAGTAATTTCCTACATAAAATAGCAGTTAATTGTGTCATTCATTTTAACGGGGTTTGGATGTCTGACTGAAAAATAGTACATGCTTGAAAAAATAATTTTCTGAGTTACACTAACAGCAAATATCATTGGATGGGTTTCTTTCCAGTAAGCAGATGTAGATCCATTTAACTTTCAGGTTAAGAGATGAAATCAAGTGTGTAATTTTCTTATTAACTGTAGTGATATGTTAATACTGAAATATTTAGGGGAAAATTTATCTGAATATCTTCAAAAAATGTAGAAAGATCAAAATTCACTCTTGCATTTTGTTAATAATTAATCATAAAGCTCTCAAGGTACTAGTAAAGAGTCATAAAATAAATTAATAAAATGTATAATGTAGTGATATATTTGATGACATAGAACTTTGTAGCTAATATAGAATCTGTTCTCTTTTTTGAATCCTCACAGAAAGAGGCTCAAGAGGGGAGAAATCAATACTTTAGTAAAATAAATTCTGTTTTTATTAAACTTATTTATTTTACTGTTTTTCTATAATTACTACCAAGAATGATGAAGACTTGCTGGTTTTGGCTGGGATAGAATTAATTTTCTTCACAGTAGCTCTTTTGGGATTGTGTTTTGGATTCATGTTGGAAACAGGTTTGATACCACAGGGATGTTTTTGTCACTGCACAAAGACAAGGCCTTTGCTGCTCCTCATGCCACCAGGGAGAGGACTAGGGGTGCACAAGGATTTGGGAAGGGACACAAGCAGGATAGCTGACCCTAAGTGGCCCAAAGGGTATCCCACACCATAAAACATCATGCTCAGTATATAAAGTTGGGGAAAGGTTGATGGGAGGCTCTTGTACAGGGACTGGCTGGCCATCAGTCACTCGTTGGTGAGCAACTCTTCATTTACTTCACTGGTCTCTCTTGGGTTTTATTTCTCTTTGTCATTTTCTTTTTAATTAAATTACTATTATTATTACTATTATTATTATTATCATAATTGTCACCATTATTATAATTATTATCATAATTATATTCTATATCATTTATTAAGCTGGTTTGGTCTCAAATCACAAATTTTCACCCTTTCATCCTTCTCATTCTCTCTGCACAACCCACTGTGGAGGAGTGAGAGACTGGCCACGTGGGGCTTGTTAGTTGACTGGGGTTAAACAACAACACACCACCAAGAATTTTAAAAAATAAATGTATTATATAGGAAAAAATAAGAATAGTTGTTTTAAAAAAAACAAACATTCATAACCAGAGTAAACTCACTAAAGTGGTACTAAAGTGGTGGAAGGGTTCAGGAGGCTTTTTCTTTATAATTCTGAAAGCATTTCCTTCTACTTATTATTGCAGTTTTAATAGTTAAGATGCTTTACATAATGTTGAAAACAAAAGAAATGTGGGAATTAAAAGTCTGTCTTTGTTGATTTTCTCAAAGTAAAGTTAAGTTTTCTTAAAGTTAAGTTTCCAAAGTTGGTACACCTGAGCCATGTAATCAATTAAATATTTTACATTGTATAGTATGATGCAAATATGGAATGGAAGACAAATCCCCCCAGGAAAGGGGCTTTTAGAAACAATGCAAGTGAAAGTAAGGTGGGAATAATAAATTCAAAATCTTGGGAAAATAAAAAATTTTGGATGTGTTCTTCTTGTAGGTGTTTCCAACATGTTACACCACAACAGAAAAGCGTGAAATTAAAATAAACGAATAAATCAAGCAAACACTAATTTTCAAACAACACCACAGTGGGAAAGCAATTACATTAAATAGTGACTGTGCTTTCCAAACAAAGACATGTAGGAATAATCAGTGTTTCCTGTGCAACTGATACAGATACAGGCAGCAATCAGACCAAGCTAAAGAAGTGAGTCACTAAAAATGCCACATAGAGCAGGCTATACCTCCCATGGACCAATTGCAAGTAAAGAATTTTGGCACTTGTTAAAGAAGCTCAAATATTCCTTCAATTTAAAGCATTTTAGCCTGGAGTGTCATAGTCCATCCAATGATTTTGTAGACACAATTTCTTTCTCTATGGTCAAATGTAAAGCAAGTCCCATGTCACGATACCATAAAACTAGAGAATGCAAAATGACATTCTTAGAGAAGAACAAAGTAATAGAAGAACTTGTCTTTAAACATGTATAAGCTGAAGATTTTATCTAGTAATTTGTGGAAAGTGTTAAGAAGCTGAGACCTATCATTTAATTGTAAAATACACATTGCTTAGAAGCTGATAATGAGCAGTGGAATCCTTTTGACAATGAACTAAATCCATATGAAACTGGCAAAACTCCTTGATGTTGTTACTCCTGTTATAGCAGATTTCCTGATGTTTCTAATGTACTAATTATGATTACTGACATTAATGGATGGTTTTGTTATAAACACATATAAATAAATGGGCATGGAAAGGGATTTGGGAGTTTATTCTCCCTCTCACACATTTAGTGTGCAGTGCAGTCCTGGATAATCAGAGATTCAGAATCTAAGTAGGTATCCAGCACACATATCCCTCAGATTGACTGACTAGTTGATCACTAGTTTAAAATTAACCTAATAATGTGTGCATAAGCGACACATTGGCTTCTTTTAGAGAAACCTAATTTCTTTGTATCTTCAACTTTTTTTCCTCTCATTTAAGCCTACAATACAGAAAAAAAGCTAAAGCCATAATCCTTTGTCAAAAACTGGATTTATAAATCTGTGCAATTTGTATTACATGTATTACATGTTTAATTCTTCCCCTATAAATGCTATGAGGTTTCTTTTATCCTATTTGACAATGACAATGAATAAACCTTTTTCCAACCTCCTAGAACTTCCCTAAGAGCTGAAGATCTACCAAAATTAACCAAACATATGCAACATCTGAGTAAAAATTAACAAATATTATTTTATATAGAAAACTGAAAAGTAATTTTTGTGTATTTCTTGTACATTCCAATTTCTTTGGTATTTGAGTAGTCATTGTTTCGTAGACAAACATGCAGAGCATGTTTTACAAACAACAATGTAAATTATTTTTTCTGTGAAGTGCAAAAATTTAAAGGAGTAATTTTATAACATATATTCACATTCTTTTAATATTGAACAACTAAGGAAGATATCGCAGTCTTGGTACAGGAGTCTAAGAAGTTCAGTGTAACGTAAACATATGTTTTCAATAAAGAAATATAAGTTGAAACTAGACCTTCTCTTTACTAAATTACGTGTCCCTTTCCCACATTATCTCACCAATTTACATTCACCAGTATTTTTAAGACTAAATTCTTTACTCTGAGGTCTATTCAAATGTAGACAGTGTTAGAGACAGCAAACACCATTAGATCTTCCTGGAATACAGTCAGTTTGTATGGTCCAGGTAACAAATATTTATTTCTTTTATTCTACAGAGCTTTCAATTTTTTTCAGTGGGAGAGGAGAGAAGAGAAGCCTTGCAGACCAGCAGCAAATGTAAAGAGCCATATGTGATTCTGAAAGCCTAAAACATAAATAATTTCCAGCCACAAAAGGTGGTCAAGATTGCAAGGACAGCTGAAAGGATGTGTTCTGGACCAATGACCTCATGCTGAAATATCAGTGTGGGCAACCCAGTGCAGCACTGAAGGACTAGTGACTGCTTCATAGCATTTTTTAAGCAGAATAACACTATTCACTGCCAATTAGTGCCTACAATCTGCTACCTACTGCAAAATGTAAGTTTAGCATGCCTTTGACCTTCTTAACTTTTAGTCATATGGAGGCTGACCTTTTCTTCAGCATTTTTTCCAAAACCAAAGGAGAACCTGAAGGAGGTCTAAAGAAAGCTGGAGAGGGGTTTTTCACATGGGCATGTGGTGTTAGGACAAGGGAGGATGCTTTGAACTGAAAGAGAATAATAGGTTTAGATTAGATATTAGGAAGAAAATGTTCACTGTGAGGGTAGTGAAACACTGGAACAGAATATCCAGAGAGGCTGGGGTTGCTCAATCCTTGGAATTAGAAACCAGGTTGGATGAGACTTTGAGCAACTTGGTCTAATGGAAGGTATCCCTGCCCATGAGAGGGGGTTGGAACTAGATGATGGTTAATACACCTTTCAACATAAACCACTCCAAGATTATATGATGATTCTAGGATTAATTTCTAACTCCATATGTCTAAGATGCTTTGTAAGAACTAGCTTGTCTTCATAATATGGGTTAATAATTTATATGGGTTGTCTTTAGTTTAAAGAATATCAAAATAGCCCACTTATTTTATCAAAACTTCTCAAAAAGTGTAGTAAGTTAATCTGAAAGCTGGTTTAGGCATTTATAAATAGCCAGGCAGTTTCTCACTTGCCTTTTTTCTTTTTTTTTTTACCCTAAAATGTTAATTAGAGTTATACATTCTGACATGTTTTTCATAATTCCATATGTAGAAATTAGCAGGACATTTACTTAAGAACAAAATACAGGAAACAAAATTTTTTTAAGTGCATAATTCATATTATAGAAACAGTTCAAGAGTTATTGAATAAAAAGTAAATGGGAATATTCAGTGCTGATTTGAAAGCTGTAACATTGCATTGCCCAGTTGAAATATGGGAGGCATTAGGCTATGGACTGACAGCATGGGGATGAATTGCTATTATGTTATAGAACACATAAGAATTATGTGCTTCTCACTTCTATTTAGTGCTAGTTGAAAAGGTCACAACTGCTGATGACAGTGTCCATAAGCTATGAATTATAGTCCAAAGTTTACATGTTGATCTATTCCTACATCTTCAGGACGCTACTCTCCACACAGTTGCAGGTAGCTTTATATATACCTTTGCCATAAAATGTCAGGAGATACATGATCAGCTCAACTAGAGTCATGGATTGATGGCATTTTGCCAATACAAAGCAAACATAAATGTTTCTCCTTTTGACTGGTTTATATCTTAAAAGCTTCTCAGCTCTGAAGTAAGAGATGTTGGAGAAGTGTTTTCTAGAAGAGATGGGCCAAAATTAAGGATTCCTCAACATTATAAATCAGTAATTATTAAGTGATTTTACTCCTCTAAGAAAGTCATTCTGCATAGTGTCTTATCTTCTGTATACCAGGTGATTTAAAGTGGCTTTTTTGTTCTCACCAATGTTCTGCAATTCAAATTCATTGAATTGGAATCCAATAATGTTGGAATTTCAGACTTTTTAGTTAGTCCCTTCACACATATTTCTGCCTTTTTTCCAGAGGCTTAGTGAATGTAAATAGATACAGTTCAATCCCAGCTAATAAAACTATGCTGATTTACATTAGCTAAATATTTGTTACTTAAGTTTAGCAAGTGACTTACCATGAAGCATTCTAAAACCTCACAGGGTGAAATTTTCGGACATGTGATCCCAAATGAACACTTTAGTGGACCTTCAGAAGCTACTGCTTGGCCAGTGAGAGGCAATAGTAGACCCTGTTCACTTAGAGTCTTCTCACGTTGAAAAGTAAAATGCATTAATTTGATGGAGATTCACTGTGTTCCTTGCAACTGTAGTGCCTAGAAATGTAGATGCCTTCTGTACTGCATCACAGCTAAGAGATGGCAATTTCTTTCAAGAAAGTGATTCATCATCTCTGTTTGCATGGACAAACTTCACAGGTGTGAATAAAAGGGTATTGGAGTCAGATCACTGGAGCAATTTCTATCCCCTGTCCTTCTCCCTCTTCTCTAAGCAGGGTTTAGTTCTAGGAATTAGGGACAGACTGACCATGGAGTTTGATGGTACATTCCCAGAGTTTGGAGCATGGTATGAGTTGAACTGGCATAAAATTTAATGATAAAACATGTTAATTTGCACCATTCAGGCTGAGTACTCCTCCACTTTTAGGTCAACATTCCGTCTCCCCTTTCATCAAAAAACCCCTCAGAGTCATGGAATTCTCATGGATCTCCCTGGGAGTTTCTGTGTACAGAACTTGGGGACCAGGGTGGTAGGTAACCAGTTCTGTTAGTTGTTTGGTCTGGCTGCAAGCAGATGGATTATGTTACCAAGCCACTTAGACAAGCATACTGAGATCATCTAGCAAATACCTCTGTAAAAGACTAGTTTTCACTTGATATGTACTTTTCCAAAGAAAAACATTTACCTGTTAGAAGAATGAGAGAGCTTTCCAAAGATCACTAATGTGAGTCTGAATTCAAAAGTGTCTTTTTTATTTACATGGCTTGTCATCAAGCTTTATACTCAATTTCTGAACAAGTTAGCAATACTATTCTTTATCATTTTATAACCACCGACTTCACAACATTTCATAAAATTGGAGGAGTATTATGATCCTTGTTTTCCAGAAAGCTTGATTTAGCTACACAGAATCTACAATATTCTGTTCTGTGTCTTTCAAAGAAATGCATTAACCATAGTAATCAAAACTGAAATAAACAAGAGTCCATTTAGAATTACAACACAGTGGAGGATTTCAAAGTAAAGCATAATGACACTGCTTCAAGAATTCCTGAACTTAGTGATTCATTTTATTCAAATACAGTAAGTGCAAAATATTCCTAAGGAAAAAAACCCAACCAAACAAACAACAAAACAAAAACCCCAAACCTTCCTAGTGGATGAGGGAAAGGCTGTGTATGCAGAATACCTGGACTTCAGTGAAGCCTTTGATGCTGTCTCCCACTGCATTCTCCTGGGAAAGACAGCAGCCCATGGCTTGGTCAGGTGCATTCATCACTGGGTTAAAACCAGGCTGGATGGCTGGGTCCAGAGAATGGCAGTGAATGGTGTCACATCCAGTTGGCAACCAATAATTAATGGTGTTCCCCAGGGCTCAGTACTGGGGCCAGTTCCTGTTGAATATTTCTACTGATGATTTGGATGAGGAGCTTTTGTGTACCCTCAGTAAGTTCACAGATAACACCAAGTTGGAATGGACTGTTGACCTCCTGGAGGGTAGGAAGACTCTGGAGAAGTTTTTGGGCAGACTCGATTTATGGGCTGCAGCTCAACAAAGTCAAGTGCTGGGTTCTGCACTTCATCCACAGCAACCCCATACAGCACTACCAGATGCAGGAAAAGTGTCTGGAAGATGGTCCAGTGGAAAAGGACCTGAGGGTGCTGGCTGACAGCAGCTGAAACTCGAGTTGTGGAGAGTGCCCAGGTGGTCAATAAGGCCAACGACATCCTGGCTTGTATCAGCAACAGTGTGGCCAGCAGGATGAGGGAACTGATTGTCCCCCTGTACTCAGGTGTGGTGAGGCCACTCCTCAAGTTCTGTGTCCAGTTCTGGGCCCCTCATGACAAGAAAGACATTGAGGTACTGGAGTGAGCACAGAGAAGGGCAGCAAAGATGGTGAAAGGTCTGGAGAGTAAAGTCCTATGGAGAACAGCTGAGGGAGCTGGGCTTGTTTAGCCGGGACAAAAGGAGCCTCAGGGGTACAGTCTAACCAGTCAAAATTTCCTATACTCTTTCTCCTGTGATTTTTTTATCTTCACTTTTCTCAGTCGAGATGCAGCAATATAATGTAGCAGATAATATTCTGCTCCCCACTCCCACAATTCCATTTTGCTCAGATAATCCTACATGTTCACCCCTTTTACATACGAAGTACCATGCGGCACAGTTAAAGAGATTTTAAAAACATTCATCTATGCCTCCAGAGTTCCTTTAAAGGTTGTTGCTGCTCACCATGGAAGAGTTTGAATGAAAGTGGGTTATTAATAAATTCCATCCATTTGAGCCTGAATTCTCATGGTCAGCATCAGCAATGAGTGTTACCATCTCAGTGAATGCAAATGACTAAAGAATCACCTCTTGTCTATCATTGGATAAACTAACATATTCCCATAAACCCCTCCTTGCTTTTGTGTTCTTCTATGACTGTTTTATCTTTTTTCCCTGTGCATTTGCTACTGATGAAACTGTGCGGTGTTCTGTCTCTCCTCTGTGTGTCTTTACAGTCTGTTTTCTGATGCTTTGAATGGAGCTACTGCACAAAGTAATAGTGAAATTCATATTCATCTTAGGATTTTAGGTTCAATTCCTTTTGCAACATCTGGAGTTGCAGGTTGAAAAGTGGGATTCTCAGCTTAATTACAAACAACAGCAATACTGACAATAACAGTGCATAGATCTGGTAATTTTGATGTAGTCCATGACTGTAGGAAGAAATTCCTCCTACTCTTTTCAGTGAAAATAGTAAGAACAAGGAAAACTTATGTAAGTGAAACTGCTGCTGACACCTGTTATTTTCATATGGATAATTATCACAGTTTCATCAGCTCTTATGTCTGCCTTCCTTATTCTCAAATGTAATTTTGTCACCTCAAATGTCTATTTATTAATGGTCAGTCATGTAAGATTTGACTACACTCTGTCACAGGACTCATGCAATGACTGGACCACTAAGTCTTAGTCTGAAGGTGTGTTATAAATAATAATTATGAGGAAGATAATTTTACAAAATGGGACTACATCTATAAAGTGCTGTGTGGGCTTGGTTAAAATTGAGAAAATAACTGGGAGTTCAAGTCTCCGTTTTGTTTCAAATTACCCTTGAAATATTGCATCAACGGAGTATTGTTGGCAGGATGTAGAGGAGTGCATTCATGTGGTTTAGAAAAATCTTCATCAGTCTTGTAAACATAAAATAAAGTCCAAATACAAAAAAGAAAAAAAAAAAAAAAGAGGATTAGAAGCAGTATTTCACAGAGGAGAAAATGACAAAGTGGAGAAGGCAAATGTATTATTGCAGTGTAAACCAATTAGGATGTCGTTCTTTATATCCAGATGCACAGAAGCACAGGAGCAATAATGTGAAATCTTGCAGAGAGAAGTAAATATAGGAGCAAGTTCAACCACTGCATGAAGTACTACTGCTGGTTAGATGTTTGAGTTCAACTTTGAGGTTTCTCAAGGACTCATCAAGGGTTCAAACACAGAAAAAAACTTAAGTGACGCTAATTAAATGTCTTCAGTTCCATTTTATTGTTTGCTCATTAGCTTCTCCTTTGATGCAGCTCCTATTCTTCCTTTATGGTAATAATTAAAAGGATGATATGAGTAAATTAGAAAATAAAAACCAACTCTCTAGTTAGGGACTGAAAGAAAATTATCAAAATAGAAAAGGTAAGAATATGATTTCATAGGAGGCTTATTCTTATCCTGAAATATAAGATGGATCTGGTTTCACTGATGGTGTCAGCATAATCAATAAATAACATTTTATAGTGACACAAAACCTTTCACTCAGAAATAAGAATTATGAGAATCAAACTGTAGAACTGTGCCTGCAGTATCATTTATGTCTGCTTACTGTTTACATCAGCCAGGAAAAGACTCTTTCAGTTTCAGAATCATGATAAGATTTTTTAAAACATTAAACCTGGATATTCTGCTTCTCTCTCTCTCTCTCTCTCTTCTCCCACTCTTCTCTCCTCTTCCCCTTCCTCAGAAGGGTGGAGACCATCCAGTTTAAATTATCATGGAAACAGCGGCACACACAAAAACATTTGGTGATATTTGCAGAAAATGCCTGTGACATTTTCAACTTGTTAAAATCAATGAAACAAGAAAAAACATTGCCAAACTGGGAGAAAATAAGCCTTTCAAGAACTGAACTTCTAAAATGTGGTATAATGTCTCTATTCTTCTGTGACAATATGCTAAAAAGACAAAGTAATCTCCTATGGGCTCTTACAAACAGTATGTGAATTATCAGAAATTTACTGAGCTGAAGATCAGGAAAGAGCTCACCCAGTTTTCACCCCTTTGCCAAACCTTCAGTTTCCCTCAGTTATTCCACTAACTAACTCCATTATGTTTTTGTCTAAAGTGTAATTCTATAAAGGTGTCAGTTTTATTTGAATTTAGCAAAAATGGAAAAAATTCAACATTTCCTTTAGTATGTTGTTTCCAGTGTTATTTGTCATTACATAAAAAAGTTATTCTTCAATATTAATTTGAATGTGTTACTTTTAAATAATTTTTTTTTTGCTTTATCAAAGGCCCTTGCAAGTGTGTATTCTTATAATGAGAATAGTTATTCATTTGTTTTCATCAGTTACCTAAAAGTTTCATTTTAATATGAATGAACATATAAATGTTCAAGATATTGAGAGGTTTCAAGGCTTTTGCATCCCTCCTCTAGCTCAGTTTCTATTAAGGTGCAGCTACCCCAATAATATAGAATCATAGGATTAACTGGGTTGGAAGAAACCTCTGAGATCATCAAGTCCAACCCTTGATCCAACCCCACTGTGATTACCAGATCATGGCACTCAGTGCCACAACCAGCCTCATCTTTAAAATCTCCAGGGATGGTGAATCTCTGGGCAGGCCATTCCAATGCCTAATCACTCTCTCTGGAAAGAACTTCTTTCTAATATCCAACCTAAACCTCCCCTGACAGAGCTTAAGCCTGTGCCCTCTTGTCCTACTGCTGATTGCCTGGGAGAAGAGACCGAACCCCATCTGGCTACAACCTCCTCTCAGGGAGTTGTAGAGAGTGATGAGGTCACCCCTGAGCCTCCTCTTCTCCAGACTAAACAATCCCAGCTCCCTCAGCCTCTCCTCATAGGGTTTGTGCTCAAGTCCCTTCACCAGCCTCGTTGCTCTTCTCTGGACCCGCTCCAGCACCTCAATGTCCTTCCTGAACTGAGGGGCCCAGAGCTGAACACAATACTCAAGGTGTGGCCTCACCAGTGCTGAGTACAGGGGAAGGATCACTGCCCTGCTCCTGCTGGCCACACTGTTCCTGATCCAGGCCAGG
>NW_020955444.1:470898-487981 GCF_003031625.1 Empidonax traillii
CAATGTCCTTCCTGAACTGAGGGGCCCAGAGCTGAACACAATACTCAAGGTGTGGCCTCACCAGTGCTGAGTACAGGGGAAGGATCACTGCCCTGCTCCTGCTGGCCACACTGTTCCTGATCCAGGCCAGGATGCCATTGGCCTTCTTGGCCACCTGGGCACACTCTGGCTCATGTTCAGCCTCCTGTCAATCAGCACCCCCAGGTCCCTTTCTGCCTGGCTGCTCTCCAGCCACTCTGTGCCCAGCCTGTAGCACTGCAGGGGGTTGTTGTGGCCAAAGTGCAGGACCCGGCACTTGGCCTTGTTGAACTTCATCCCATTGGAATCAGTCCAACTCTCCAGTCTATCCAGGTCCCTCTGCAGAGCCCTCCTGCCTTCCAGCAGGTTGACACTCCCTCTCAGCCTGTTGTCGTCTGCAAATTTGCTAATGATGGACTCAATTCCCTCATCTAAATCATCGATAAAGATGTTAAATAGGACTGGGCCCAGCACTGATCCCTGGGGGACACCACTGGGGACTGGATCCCAGCTGGATGCAGCCCCGTTCACCAGCACTCTCTGCGCCCTCCAGCCAGATGCTAACCCAGAAGAGAGTTCACCTGTCCAAGCCATGGGCTGCAGCTTTTCCAGGAGTATATTATGGGAGATAGCATAAAAGGCTTTGCTGAAGTCCAGACAGAAACATCCACAGCCTTTCCCTCATCCACCAGGTGGGTCACCTGATCGTAAAAGGAGATCAGGTTGGTCAGACAGGACCTACCCCTCCTAAACCCATGCTGGCTGGCTCTGATCCCTTGTCCATCCTGTAGGTGCTGTGTGATTGCACTCAGGATGATCTGCTCCATAACCTTGCCAGGCACTGAGGTCAGGCTGACAGGCCTGGAGTTTCCCAGGTCCTCCTTTCCAGCCCTTTTTGTGGATCAGTGTGACATTCGCCAACTTCCAATCGTCTGGGACCTCCCCAGTGAGCCAGGACTGTTGGAAGATGATGGAGAGTGGCTTGGCAAGCTCTTCCACCAGCTCCCTCATCACCCTAGGATGGATCTCATCTGATCCCATGGACTTGTGTGGATCCAAGTGGCTCAGGAACTCACTAACTATTTCCTCCTGGAACACAGCAGAGCTGTTTGTCTTCCTGTCCCTGTCTACCAGCTCCAAAGGCCAGTTGTCCTGAGGGCCACCTGTCCTACTGGTGAATACTGAGGCAAAGTAGGTGTTAAGTACCTCAACCTTCTCCTCATCCTTGTTAACTATGTTCCCCCTCAAGTCTAACAAGGAACGGAGGTTTTCCTTGCCCTCCTTTTGTTATTAATGTATTTATAGAAGCGTTTTTTGTTATCCCTAACAGAAGTAGCCAAATTCACTTCAAATTGTGGTTTTGTCTCTCTCATTTTCTTTCTGCATGACCTAGTTATACTCCTAAACTCATCCTGAGTAGCCAGCTCTATTTTCCATAGTCTGTAAGATCTCTTTTTATCTCTGACTTCCATCAGAATCTCCCGGTTCAACCAAGCTGGTCATCTACCTCGCCGGCTTGCCTTTTGGCACACTGGTACAGCCTGTTCCTGTGCACTCAAGACTTCCTTCTTGAAGCATGTCCATCTCTCCTGTGCCCCTTGTTTCCAAGGTTTTTTTCCAAGGGTGTGCTCTGGACCAGTCTTCTTAAAAGGCCAAAATCTGCCCTCTGGAAGTGTAGTGTGGAGGTTTTATCGGTGGCCTTCCTTGTATCCCTGAGTATTGCAAACTCTATTATTTCACGGTCACTGTGCCCCAGGCAGCCTCCAATCACTACAACTCCCACCAGCCCCTCTGTTTGTAAACAACAGATCTAGTAAATGAACACTGGTAGGTTCATTTACCAGCTGGAGAAGGAAATTATCCTCTATACACTCCAGGAATCTCTTAGACTGCCTCTACTCTGCCATGCTGAGCTCACAGCAGATATCCAGCAGGTTGAAGTTGCCCCCAAGAACAAGGGCTGCCGATTTTGAGACATCCGCCAGCTGTGTGTAGAATAATTCATCCCCTTCATCATCTTGGTTGGGTGGTCTATAACAGACTGCTACCAGGATATCAGCCTTGTTGGCCTTCCCCCTGATTCTGGTCCACAAACACTCAACCTTATCATTGGTGACCTCAAGTTCTACACAGTCAAGTGTTGGAGGTGGGTCAACCGAGGCCTACAGAGAATGGAAAAGGATGCATAAAGGCTGCGAAGGAGCCTCAGAGGAAGAAATCTATCTAGAAGTGCTTTGACAGCTGCAGTTGCAGGAAGTGCCTGAGATCCAGCAATAAGACTGGCCTCACAGACCCCTGCAGATTCCCCTGTCTGTGCCCCTCACCACTCCTTCCTTGGTCTCCCCTTTCCCTATATGGCCAGACATATTCCCTTTGGCCAATCCTCACAATTCCCTCATCACTGACTCTTGGGATTCGATGTTCCTAGCAGGGGTCCCACCTTTATTCCTGAACCTTCTGTATCCCCCTGTATATAAACTGACATCTTGTTTTAATAAACACCATTTTGGGGTCATTCCTGTGTGACCATCTCCTAACCAAGGTGTGCCTCAAGGGTCTATCACAGGGATCAAACCCCCCGCCACGATAGTCAAGAGACTATCTAACATACAGAGCCACCCCTCCACCTCTCCTACCCTGTCTATTATTTCTGAAGAGTTTGTAGCCATCCATGGCAACACTCCAGTCATGCGAGTCATCCCACCACATTTCTGTGATGGCAACTACGTCATAGCTTTCCTGCTGCATGATGGCTTCCAGCTCCTCCTGTTTGTTGCACGTACTGCATGCATTAGTGTACATGCACTTTGGCTGGGCTGCTGATTTTACTTTTAATTCGGGCTTTTCATCCCTGAACTTCTCTTTGGAGAGCCTGGATTCAATCCCTTCCCCCTTCAAACCTAGTTTAAAGCCCTCCTGATGAGCCCCACTAACTTATGGGCTACAGTCCTTTTGCCCCTCCTAGATACATAAAGCCCATCTGATTTAAGAAGACTGGGTACTGTGGAGTTTGCCCCATGGTCAAAAAACCCAAAATTTTGATGGTGGCACCAATCCTTTAGCCACCTTTTGTTAAGGCTTTCCTACTCTTCTCCTTATTCATCTCCTCATTCATTCCAGCAAGTATAGGAACTGAGGCAAATAGTACCTGTGTGCCTGTCCCATGAACTGATCTACCCAGTGCCTTGAAATCCTTTTGGAATTGCCCTGGCACTCCTACTAATATCATCACTGGATTACCAACAGTGGATAGAAATCTGAGGTTCGAATTAGCTCAGGAAGTCTCCTACTAGTGTCCCTCACCCTGGCTCTGGGAAGGCAGCAAACCTCCCTGTGGGATAGGTCTGGTCGACATATAGGGCCCTCAGTTCCCCTCAAAAGGGAGTCACCTACTACAACTACCCTTCTCTTTTTCCTTATAGGTGTAGCTGTTACCCATCTGGTAGACAGGGTGCAACCTGCAGACAGATCTTCCTCTTGCCTGACCACTACTTGACTTTCTGAGTCTAGGGCCCCATATCTGTTCTTCAAGGGCACCCGGGGAGGTGATGGGGGTTGAGAGGATGTTCTTTTATCTCTCCGAACAGGGACCTGTTGCCATTTCCCCCCGTCCACTCAGTTTGCTCCATGTGCCTGACAGCAGGAGGGGCAGGGCATCACTGCCTCCTGCTGGACTTCCCTGGGGGTCGAAAGGGTGTGACTTCACCAGTCTATTTCCCTTTCACTTTCCTTAATGCTTCTCAGCCTCTCTACTTCCTTGAGCTCTGCTACCATGAATAGCAAACCATTCACCTGCTCACATCGCACACAGGTACCTCTCACAACGTCCTCTGGTATTGCTGCCAGGATCAGAGACCTGAATGGCTGCATCCTTCTTGGAGGGTTCTGTGTCAACACACTCCTAGTGGTAACAGTAGCGATGGTTTTCATTTTTTTAGAAACCATTACCTACTTTAGTTAAAATGTGAGGGGAAAAAAGAAAAAGAAAAAAGACACAAAAACAAACAAACAAGAAAACCCCCCAAAACACAACAACAACAACAAAAAAACTCGCCTGAGAGACCTAGGAGAGACCTGTTTGTTTGCCCTGCCTCTGCGAACTGCCATGCCATGCCACACCCTCACTGATATGCCACACCCTCACTGATATGCCACACCCCTGTTTGCCAACTCCTGTTCACTAGCTCTCCCTGGAGACATTTATATAGCCCTCTCTAGCACCAGCTAATGAGCCTGTCCCACCTCCCTCTCACCTGAGTTGGTTCCCAAGGAGCGGCCAAGCCCAGGCAGGAATCATTATTAGGAATATTTTATTAGACAGAATGCCTTGCTTGGAGGCAAAGTCAGTTCCTCAGCCCTAGTGTTCTTTTGCTTGTGGTACTTTTTATTGTATCAGTTCACCTGGAGAACCTGCTGTGCTGCATATAAAGCAGACCCTTGGACTATTTTCAGAGTCACCATTTTCTCTCTGTAATCTCAGCTTCTATACCTCTTGCATAGTACACGCTGAAACAACAGGAACTTTGCATGTATGTGAATAAATTTTTGTTTTTTCTCTAACTGCCTATTAACCAAACTTTACTTTGTTCTTGTGAGTCAGGAATTTTTTATTTATAGTTCTGAAAAATCTTTGTGCCATACATTTTTTTTTTCCTTCTGCCATTTTGTATTGTTGCCTAAATAATTGACAAAAATTAGCAGGTATGGTATCAAATCCTATAGAAACATATTTGGTCACCACCAATCCTTGCTGTTTTCACCCATGACATCTATCTGACCTTCACAGTTTGCAAAAGTCTTGCTTTCTGCTTGTCAGTGCAGCGGGTGATTAGCTTAGTGAAGTATATTGGAAAAAGAACTTGATGCAGAAAAAATCCTTTCAAAAAGTTGTTTCAGCAGCATTTTGAAAAGCAAAATGCTAAAAGCAAGGATAATGAAAATCTTTCACAAGCAGGGGAAAAAAAGTCAAGAAAGTAAACAGTCTAAGGAAGATATTTCATAGGCTCTCCAATTTCATGAGTTTCATTATTCCAGTTAACTCTTACAGGGATGTATTAAGTCTAGTCTGAAAATGGTGTCATTCATATTTTTCAGCATAAACATATTTTCAGTCAGTTGTACGGTCTGAAAATGCATATTGGGAGTCAGATACATTTTTCCTCATCCCACAAAGAGTTAATTACAGTTTCCAATGTAACATACATTCTTTTGATGAATATTCTTAAGTTTCATCAATTTTTGAAACGTTTCTATGAAATATATTACACGTTTCTCAGTGCTTGTCATTTTCCTTTTTCCCTAATTGACCTGATGAACCAGTATTTGGATTTTAAATTGCCTTGAAGGACTAAATTTGTACCCTCATCCCCTATCCATGTGTCAGATTGTCCAGTGAAGCTTCTCTTAACCTGCCTGATGCTGTGATGTTAACAATAGAAATATTCCTTACTGCAGTATCAGACCCTACATATACAAAGTAATGATTTTCAAGTGTTAAAGGAAAGTTATTTTAATCTGACACATTTTCTCTCCTCTTAGAGCCTTGCTTTCCCATTATTGCCTTTTCATTTGACAGAATTTTTCTGCAAGTGTTCTTTTGCAGTTACTGAGCAATTTTCCCATCAGTCCTTCTGTTACTATAACCATAGCACTAAATTCGTTTATTATTCTCTGGACACTAGAATCACTCTCATCTTTGTCTCTTATAATTTCTGTTATTTAATCCAAATGCTATTATTGTCTCTTCTACCTCTTCCCCCCCCTTTTTTTATTTTTTTTTAATTTTTTTATTTCTATTTAAATAATAGCTTGATAGATGGGAGCTCAGATGAATGCCTGGTATATAAGACACTGTAGATTTCATCTGTTACATTTATATCTAAGAGTATTGTTTATTGCTTTAATTGCGCTCCAGGTAAACCAGGACTCACACAAATATTGTTATACACTATAACCAATAACTGGTTTGGGGTTTTTATTATTACTATACGTTATCTTCTCCCAACCCCCAAGGATCATGCACTTCAGGATGAGAAATGCTTGGAAGGAAAAACAACTCAACAATGAAGACAAATGTTCACAGCATGGTATACTCATGAACATTAATGAAATATCTCTCTGAAATAGGATGAATTTAAATCTTTTACTTAAGAAAGGGACTCAGTCCAGTCAGATAGATGATGACCAAGTTTCTAAGAGTGAAACAATTCAGAAAACCAAGCTGATTTCTCAAACCATATGTCAGTGACTTGCCACCAGATGAATCTTGAGTGCCTTTGAGCTGTGATGTAAGCCTTTTTAGTCACATTTACCTGTTAAAAACATCAACAAAATACCTGTACTTATCACTGTTTTCAGTTTTTTTCAGCTTCACAGCAAGTGTGCAGTCACTGGTGCATCATAGCAGTCCAGGCACAGAGCTGATCTTCACCTACTGCAAAAGAGCGTGGTCTGAAGCAGGAGGGATCTCTGCCCAGTCTGTATCTTTTGTGGGTACAGTATACTAGCAGAGAGTTTTGGGCCTTGCATGTTTTTCAGTTTCAAAATAACTTACAGTAGCTTTCAGTATTTTCCTCCATACATTCTAAACAATTAATTTCTAAACCTTGCAATATTTTTCAGCATATCTAGCAAGGCAGCCTTATATTACAATAACTGTAAGAGCCTTTATCACACTCTATGACACAGCTGAGACACTTCATCATTGTATGCTTTGAAACCCCACCCAAGGTGCCTCTCACTATCTTTAGGAAAATAACTGTATTCATAAATTTAGTTTATAATATATATCCCTTTGTGTGGCTTCTCAAGCCTTGGGAAACACTGAGTCAGACCTGCAATACTACTACTATTACAATTCCTATAGAAACATATGGATGCAGAAAAAAATTGAGCCATTACCATTTTAAAGCTGTATCAATGAAATTTTGTACTAAAATGTGAGAAACAAAATCCCATAAGAAAGCTACTGCTGAAAGGCAGCACTCTTTGCGAATGGAAAAGATTACAAATGCTATTTTTCCTATTTTGATACACTTTACCTTGTTATTTCCTTTCCTTCCCCTCCTGGCACCCTGTTATTGAAGGAGAAATCAGTAAGATTTAAGTTTATCATCAAGGTAATAGCAAACATAATTTGAATTCACAGTCCATGTTCAACAGGTGTTCTATTCATAGATCTTTGTGTACTTGTCCTTGCACCATAGCAGAACTAGTTATGTTTTGCCTTAACTGTATCATCCTCCAGTAGATATCAATTAACAAACACATTTATTATTTGGATATTAAATGGATAGTGTGTAGCTCCACAGTCAATCTATGTTCATCCCAAAACAATCTATAACTGCATTTAGGGGTTCATCTAATTTTTTTTTGTGTGATAACTCAAATTTTAGGTAAAACTAATGTGGAGAGAAGCCAGGATTTTTTTTACTCAGACCAGAATTTTGTATTTTCTTACATAATACTTTGTTGCTCTTTTGGAATAATTATGTTGTCATTCAAGGCTCAGGATTACCTGGTTTAAGTAATAGCCTTAAATCAACTATCCCATAACCAACAATTTTGAAAATGAATTCTTACAAATTGAAGGTAGGAGAAACAAATATATTGATGTTGGATTTTTTAGTGAGTTATTGCAAAATGTCCAGTTTTACAGAGAAGGACATGATGCACACTGCCCTGGAGAATTTGGATCACCTTTATCACACAGTGTACAGAAAACTTTTTCTAACAGTAAAAAGAAAGTCTTGAAAATGGGGAGAACAGGGAATAATAGGAGGACTGGGTTACTGTGGTGGATTCTGTGCATGTAGTACATAGTCAGCTTTTGCTTGATGTGTTTACAAATAAAGGTCTTCATGTTTAAAAAAGAGGCCAGTAACATCACACTATTGCATGGCAGGTGAAACTGGGACAATGGAGAGATTAGAGATTTGTCTGTATTCACCCTGCAGCCAGTAGCAAAACCCAGGATCTGTTCTAAGGATTGGATGCCTTTTAGGATGACTTTGCTTGCATAAAACAGAAAAAATGTTGCTATTTTTGCAGACTTAAAAATGGCTTTTTGCTTCAGGTATACTGACAGAAGCTGAATTGAAATACATTAAGTCAATGGGGTTTTAACTTTGAAGATCATTGGATAAAGTTCATTTTTTCAATATCAGCAAAATGTACAGGTCTTTTGCCAGGTTGCAGTCAAGATTTGTCTGTCAGATTGATTGTTATGAAACAAGAGCAGATGGTTTTAGTATTTTTTTATGAAGGTTTAAACCGTAGCACATTCAAATCCACTGACGTAGTCTGCAGGGTAGTATTCACATATTGTTAAAATTGATGCATTTGTGATAGATAGGCTGGCAAAAATTGTCACTGGCAAGAGAAATGCAAGCTCTTAGTATTTTTTTCTGGGGTGATTCAAGGGGACTCTATCTAACTGCATTTAAATGGATGTTTTATTTACACTTTAAAGTCAGAAAGGGCAAAAGTCAATATTGATGTTTTGTCACTGTTACTAGTTTTTATCAGGAAGAATTCCATTTCAGGTAGCTTCAGTAAAGTCAAGACAAAAATTAGACACCACAAAACGTCACAGTTCAGATTAATGTTACTCTAGTCTTCTTTTACATATGGCAGTCAAGCATTATGAGGTGTTTGCAACCAGAGGCGGAAAAATCAATAAAAATATAATTAATTTATGAAATTCTTCAAGATAGATCTACCAATGTCTCTGTTCAACATAAATATGATATATGCAATTTTTCTGTTAGTTTCTCTGGACTTATTCCCCCAGCTATTTCAGCATGGAAAGAAACAGAAAATTCCAAAATAATCTCTTTTTTTGGGTCTTGCATCACATTTACCCTCTTATGATAAATGTTTATCTAAGTTCCTTGCACTTCACATTTGGGAATGTGTTCATCTGGTAATATTTTTAAGATTATAACATTTTATTCTGCTCTTAGATGTCGAAGTTTCTTCAGTTTTACTAGATGTAGTGTTTTTCTGAGTGTCTTTCCTTTCCTCTACTCAATAAGAGGAGAATCACCTTTCCATACATCCCTCCTAATCCTCACTTCATTCAATTTTTCTTTACTTTTTACTTCCTAAACCTAGACCTTTTGTTCATTCATTTATTTACTAAAATTTATATTTCTCACTCCCTCAGTAGTTTGGAAAGAACTACTGAACAACATTTAGTTTTAATTTGTTAACCCAAACTGTTTTAATGGCAGTCAGATAGACAGAGAAAGTTGAACTGAATCCACTTGACTCACTCACCTTTGGACTGGGCTGCTTAAACCGCCGACATCCCCCTCCCACCTCTGCATCAAACCTCCCAGGTTAGGAACAATATTTCCGCACTAATGAGTCTTCTTTACACAGTATAGAAATCTAGAAAAGTCCTAAGACTTGTGGCTAGTTACTAACAATGCTGAGAAGACAGAGGTTCTCCACACCTCCTTTACCCCTTCCTCTGTGGGCATACCTGGACCCCAGATCATGGGGTCAAGAGGCTACGACCAAGCTACGAGTATAAACTCACCAGCAGTGGAGGAAGGGTTAGTCTTCAGCGTCTTGCAGGGGCTCAACCCACGTAAAACTGTTGGTTTGCACAGAGTTCACGCAGGGCATTAAGAGATGAGCCTGACATTATTGTGAGGCCACTGTCCACAGCACCTGAAATGTTATGGAGATCAGGGGATGGTTCTGATGGCTAGAAGAAGGCAAATGTCGCATCTGTCTGTAGTAAGATGCAAGAGAGGACTCTGGAAATTACAGACTCATTAATTTCAGTCCAGTCCCTGGGAAAGTAATGGAAGGTTGATAATGCTTAAAACAACAAAACCTGTAACCTTGGTGCTATATGTTAATTTCAGGAAGTAAAAATACCTCAAACAAAAAGAACACTAGTAAAACAAACATCAGACTCTGAAACAGCAAAAAACCCCCACCAATTAAGAATGTAGGTTCTGAAATTCATTCATGTCTAGGCTATATGCACAAGGCAACTGGTCATACTGAGTGTAGCTACTTACTAATAGTCTGTTAAAAAAACCTGGAAAGATCAAGCTGAGGGTCTCACTTACCATCTCACTTTTAAAATAGATTTTCCTATCAAATTTGTCTTTTTCTATTACCTGGATTTAAATGCATCCATGGTTTGAAGCTTTTCATTCAGTACCTTACATTACTTCAATTGCTTCTCAGTTTATTTCACAGTTAAAATACAATTGTTCAGGTGACATTTTCATATCACATATTTATTTTTATAATTTTTTTTTGCTATTTCACTGAACTTAATCCCATATAATCAAAAAAAAATTAAAACAAACATACATCCTTTTTTGTTCTGATGGTGTACAGAGAACTACGAAATTCTTCTGAGAGAAATAGCTGGTACAGTATTTTTAAAAAGAAAAATGACAAAAAACTCTACCAATTCTATAGAGAAAATATACATCTTCCCTTCTCTATTTCCTCCTTTACTGGTTTATTCAGAATAATTTGAACATACCTCAAAACTCTTCCCAAAAAACCTACTAGATTAAAGCAAATGGAAATGACACTAGGGTTCATGGGATTTATTATATATTAGGAATTATTCCTTTGCAAATGGAGAAATGTTCACATTTTTATATTTCAGGATGTGTTACCTTATATCAGGGTTGAAACCTTGTTTAATGCTAACTAAATTTTTTACAAAATTGATGGTCCCAAATGGGTAAACCAGAGAGATGGTACTCTGAACCCACCTTTTTCAATCAGAATTTTTTTTTTTTAAGGAACTGTAATCAGCTCTCCTGAAGAGACATAAATTTAGTATAGCAGTACCTTAAAGATTGCAAAGAAAACTCCATTTTCTCTGACCTTTTCCTTAAATGCCATCACATTGCTCTTTCTACATCTATATTTCAATAGGTAAAGTACTGCTTAGGAGGATTTCTCACAGTCCTTGGGGAAAATAACTTCCTTATATCTATAATAGAATTTTATTATTGTGGTTACTTTTTAATAATTATTATTATAGTCATCATTGTAAGTGTTGTTATTTTATTACTATAGTTAATATAATAAAAGGCAATACCACTATAGAGTTTTGTCATAGAAATAGAATTTTATGTCACAAAACATGATCTGGTACTTGCAATAAGCAGTTAGATCAGTGTATGGAAAATTTGCTGTGTGACCACTCTTTCCTGTCTTTTCCTTTTCTGGAACTGGATGGGCACCCTTTGATTCCAAACATGGAAGAAACCAAAACAGACACCTTTTGTCTAGACAGATGTATCATTTTCTTTCTATTTTTGAATTATATAAAGATAAGCATATATGCCGTAAAGGAATGGGAAGACAAGCATTTGGAAATCATCTTTGGACAGTCTGGAACTGAGGAAGGCTGAAGGCAGACAATACTCAAGAAGGATACAAGATGTTAGACGTTCTTTTTTTATGCTATTAACTGGAACTTTTTTAGGAAGTGTTCTGGAATGTATCAGTGATTCACAGGGTGTCAGTGAGAAGGTACGAAAAAAAGAAGCAATACTTTTAATTTCTCACTTATTGTTCTTTCCCTTTCACAGTAAGAATATCTGTGAGATAAGACAACTGACACCTACATCCCAGTGAATTGCCAGGTGCAGCTTTCTGTCAGCACTCACATTGGAGGATTAGTTGATTACCTTTAGGGATTGAGATAGGTTATATAGGAGTGTCCCAAAGATGCATTTGGAAAACATTTATGAAGGAATGCAGTAAAAGTATGAAGCTTCATTTAAAAGAACAGCATTTCCTGACCATTCTAACTCTTAAACTTATAGCCAAAATTCTTCCTGCAAAGGATTATATTTAGAAAACAGAATAAAAATCACACAGGCTTGATTGCAGAGCCTGCATTGGTTGCCTTAAGGTTTACATTAATATAGAAGCAGTAAGGAAAAAAGGTCAGATATGTCATGCTATCTTTAACTGTTCTTCTATTTGTCACAAGGAAGTATTAACATTTGTTTTGCACAAAGATCAGAAGCAATAGAAAATGCCTTATTCATATGGAAAATGTTGTGTTGCTGAAAATACCGAAGTGCTCTAAGCTTCTTTTTGGAGTACTGCTTGGAGCTTTTGGTAGATGTAAACCACAGAAATTTTCCTTTCATAAGTAGAACTGGATCAGTTTACAGCAGAGAATATTTTTGCCTTTCTCCTTAGTTCCGTCAAAGATACATTCACATATACTTTGTCAGTATTGTGAAGATCTTAAATTTCCTGTGCCTTATCTGTTTGTTCTTTGTTTTAGACAAAGTGTTTTGAGACATTGATGTACAGAATTAAGTATTTGACATTAGTTCATTTCTTTTCAGAATAGACCTAACTATTTATCTCCAAGTGCTCTCTACTTGTCAGTAAATTGTAATAATACTCACAGTACTTTCATAAGTCTCTATTTTACACACAATTAAGCTTATTTAGAGGAAGGGTTATGCCACTAACCTTTGTTATTAAGCAAGGCACCTGCCAAACCTGAAAGTGGAATGTAATCATTCTTCTTGCTCAGGAGTGATTATTCTGGTTCTTTCCCTTTTTGTTGTTGTTGTTGTTGTTTGTGTTTTGGGGTTTTTTATTTGTTTGATCTGTTTTTTATTTTTGTTTTGTTTTGTTTTTTTTATTCTGTATTTCGTCATGGTTTTTTCTTTTTTTTTTTCTCTTCTATAAATCCAAGTAGCCCAGACAGATGAGTGGATGAGTCAGGGAACAGTGGGAAATCCAAAGAGGATATATAACCCATAAAGATGACAATCCTGTATGCTAAGATATATAATCAGTATTTTTAATGTTAACAAGAGAGTACAATAATTTCTTTGTAAAAAAAGAGGGCAGTGTTTCTTAGTGAAAGAGTAGTTTGGGTTTTCTTTTAAATTATTTCTGAATCTTTTTATGTTACTTTCTTTAACTGACTAAAGAACTAAACTTATGATTTGAACTTTCCCTCTTGTTTGTATCCACCAGCTGTATCTGGGCCAGGTAGTCACCTGAAAGTGTAACTGAAATAATTTGAATTGCACCTTAATTAAACAATCCTGCAGCTGAGCCTTCGATATAGATATGTTGTTCTAGAAAAAGCAATGATAAAGCTGAAATCCCATTAGAAAAGAAAAGCTAATATGTCAAATAAACATTTTAAAAGAAAAGAAAGCTTAGCTTTGTTTCATAAAATGTGATCTGCACTTACCTTGATAAACAATTTCTGTATACTAGAAGAGAATACTTTTGTGGGATTAAGGAAGCTGGTTCAAAGTCTCCTGTCTAGAACACAATAATTAAAATTTAATTTTAACTCTATTAAAAATCTTGGTTTAAGGCCCAGTAAATTGTGTAAAGGGAAATAGATGCTTCAACAAACCTATAACAAGTAATAACACTTGTTTTTCATCTGATGTTTTGCAGTTATGTTAACTGTGGTAGAATCTTGAGGTTGAGCAACTGAAATTAAAGCTCTCAGGGATCCAGAGGACAGTTATAAAATACCTGTGTCATAGAAAGAAGTGCTCTGTGAGGAATTGTGCATATCCTAATCTTCATTTGAGAAGGATGAAAAGACTTTCAGCTTGTCCTGGGGTTGGTAGAATCCTGTTCCCAAGTGTCAGTCTTCACTTACAGATTTACACCTCCAGGTCCCTGTTCTGAATACATTAAAATTAAAAAATCTACTTCTATGAACAGCTAACAAGTTCAAGCTCTACCTCTAGCTTAACAGAATAGAAGACAATGTTCAAGGTCAGAGAAGATGTGAAGAACAACCTCCTGTGTGAAATAATGCTGTCATTCTCTCTTGTAATCTGTCTGTGAATAGGCCCATCAAAAGCTGGAGCAATCTCCTCAGACTGGGTTCAACCACCACCAATTTTTCTGCACTTGTGACAATTCCGTTCTATGTTGACTCTGACACTTTGTCCCCTATCCTGGTCCTAAATCACCCTCTAGGCTAGGATGAGAGAAGGAATCATTGGAAAGCAGACTATGTTCCAGTATAGACAGAATGTATTTTTAACTACATTGTTCTATTTAACACAGCAATTCCTACTCTGTCCCTTTTAGCTTCCCTTTTGTTTCAAATGTTTGAGTTCAGTTCTGGTTTATTTTACTTTGGAGTAAACATTACATCTGCAGGGATAGCTGTTACTCTGTGCTGTCAGCTGGTGGTCAGACACATGGAGAGTCTCTATATGTACCTGTCCTGCGTGTGATGTAAAGCCAGAAACATCCCTGACATAAGCAGCAGGGAGATGTGTCAGTACTTAGTAAATAAATACTGTGCAGCCTCTGCTGCTGTCAGACTGGGCATCGTGCATGCTCTCAGCCAGCTGATACTCTTAGACTAAAAAATCCATCTTCTCAGCCAGCCTATGAGCTTTTTAAAAAAACAATAAAAGTGCCTGAGAGTTTTGACAGGAATTCCCTCTTGGTGAACCTTTCAGGTACTTTCAAGCATTTTGCCTTTCATGTAGTTCTCAGTCAGGAACCTCACTACTTTCATCAGTCTGTTAAATGCTGCATTAAAATTTCCAGATATGCTGAAGCCCTATCAGGATTTTTCTGGATTTTATTATAAGGCCTACTCTTTTGCCTCTGGCTGCACACAGCCCTTTCAATTTAGTATTAAGGTCTATGTTAATAAGAGACGTTCTTAAACTAAAAGGCATCTGAACCATTGAAAAAATTAAGAAAAATTTTCCACAATGGCTAATTAGAAACTTTTTTTTTTTACTTTCCTGATGTAGACCACATCTTAAGAAAGATCTTCCAAAGGGACCCATAATGTCGTGAAACATCCTGGTGTCCTTCTTCCCTCACCCACTCTACTCCAGCTCTTCTCCTGTTCCCTTTTTCTCTTATTTTCCTCTTTTCCCTTTCTTTTTTCCTTTTTCCCTTCAGTGTTGGTTTTGGCTGGGAAGAGTTAATTTTCTTCACAGCAGCTAGTGGGGGTCTGTGTTTTGGACATGTGCTGAACACAGGGTTGATAAGATGGAAATGTTTTCCTATTGCTGAGCAGCGCTTGCACAGCTCCAAAGCCTTTTCTGCTCTTTGCCCTGCCACACTCATGAGAAGGTTGGGAGTGCATGGGAAGAGGCACAGCCAGGACAGGTGACCCAAACTGACCAAAGGAATATTCCATACTATATGGCATCAAGGAAAAGGGAAGAAGCAGAGAATGTTTAGAGTTATGGTGTTTGTCTACACAAGTAACTGTTACGCAGGTTGGAACACGGCTTACTTGCTGACAGTTGAACACTTACTTGTCCATGAGAAGTGGTTAATTAATTTATTGCTTTACTCAGCTTCTGTGTGCAACTTTTTCTTTCCCTATTAAACTCTCTTTACCTCAAGTCACAAATTTTGTTGCTTTTACTCTTCTGATTCTCCCCCAGATTCTGCTGGTGGGAGAGCAAGCAAGCGGCTGTGTGGTACTTTGTTACTGGCTGGTGTTAAACCACAGCATCTTCCCTTTGCCATCACAGCCCCATGAAAACTTCTGACTGCCTAAGAAGTGGAAGGATACACTTGTCTTGCAGAGAAGGCTTTTGGCACTCATGGACAGTTCAGAGTGTAGTGGAGTCTGTACTGTCACATGAAAGACTCCTGTGCTGGGATCACTGGTCCTGCAACTCCATACCCCTTTCCTGGCTTCTTTCACACTCATTGTGAATACAGTGGGGTGACACAAAGAGAATTTTGTCTGAGAAATGACAGCCTGTGCAAGCAAGAGGAAAGCAGAGGCTGTTCTGAACTTGCTGGTAGAACAAGAACTTTGTAGTGCAAGTGGAAGTTCGATCTCAGAGAGGCAATGTTCCTAGTTTTGCTGTACATCCCTCTCTACCTCTTTCTCTGTGAGAATCCCAAAGGTGTAACCTGCCCAGAATAGTAAACAATTTTTCAGTCAGGAAAGGCAAAAATCCTAGATATATCTGCCGAGGATGAGATCCAACTGTTTTTAATACAGCCTTCCTTGGGAAATGAAGTAGATGATCTCCAACAGTTGTTCATGAAGGAATAGCTTAAAATTAAGAATTTTAAGGGATATTCATTCTTTGGTTAAAGTATTCATAATGTCTCAAGTTTACTGAGAACTTATTCAGTAGAAATATTACAGTCAGCTGCTATGTAAGTCAGCGTAAGAGAACTGGGAATCAGCTCATTTTTCTCCCATAATTTCACTGTCTTATTAGTAACTAACCTTCAGCAAATGGATCACATCTTTCAATCACAGAATTAAAAATTGAGCTGCAAACTCAAATTAAAGTTCAAGGTACCTATAAAATGGAACCCCAAGTAACTAAAATCTTAATTCTGTAGTTGTATAAACATTGCATGTGAACTTGAAGGATAAGGAAACAACCTGTGTCACTTTCTCCTTTTGTGGTGAAAAGTTGAACTCTAGCCATGACAAAGCATTCTGTGTTTTATCACTAGAAAAAAAGTATGCCACTTGAATAATAGTTATGTTACTATTGTAATTAATTGTTGTGTTACTGTGATAGTTTACTTCCTGGGACTACAGCCCTATGGCTGCTATTCATGAACTGGAAACCAAAGTCCTTTTTAAATAATCATGGGATGATCTGTTGAACAGCTGCCTTCACTGTTTGTAGATACCTTATGTTATCTCTATAAGTGCATCTTCTAACTCAAAAAAGAGCAACTGTCAATAAAGAACTCAAGAGCATGAAACATGGAGGACATCAAAAAGCAATCCTTAGTGTGAAGAAGGGGCAAAAAACCCAGGAGAGAGCCCTTCAGGAAGAAAGTAACTTATTGACATAATAAGAAAGATATTGAGGGGAAAGATGTGAGAGCAAAAGTAATGACAGAGGTGGCTGGGAGAAGAAAAGAGGTTATAAAAGGAATGTATGAGGTTTTATCTGTAAGTATTCAGAAAAATGGTTTCTGCTCTAAAGTTTAAATTGTGCTATGAGGCATCTTGAGAAAAGAAAATTGAGTTTGGCTCTTCATTGTTAGAATATCAGTTTCTTTACATATGTGATACACACAAGTTATTTCCTTCTCTTTTCTT
>NW_020955444.1:488101-520762 GCF_003031625.1 Empidonax traillii
TTTTTTTTTTTTTTTTTTTTTTTTTTTTTTTTTTTTTTTTTTTTTAAATGTACTTTATCATCTTTCGGTCCTTCACTTTCTCAATGCATGAGTAATGTTTTGATTTCCTCAGGAAACATCTGTAAGAAAAATTACATGTAACCTTTTTACCAACGACTGACTTTCTTTGATCTAATCTCAAGGTCTTGCCAAGAGACCAAGTTACAGAGACGTAAGATGCTCCTCTCTAGACATAGTGTTCATCCATCACTCAAAGTGACTGCGGTGCATTCAAGTATTTGAGGTGCATTCACTCTTTTATAATAGTCATAAAAATGAGTAATGTCTTGTCAAAATGACCTCTCTTTCAAATTAAACCCATTTTGACTGATGTAAGTGAAATAAAAGCCTCTTCTGTGATTACTTTTCAAATATTTCTGTAATATTAAAATTTTTTAATTTTGTTTTTCTTTCCTTTAAAAAGGTGAATGGCAAAAGCTTTCTTTCTAAGAGTTATTCAAAACAGACATGCTTTGATGAGACAAATTTTATTACAATAGCCCTTTGAAAGGCAAAAATGGCATGTTACGAGCATGACACCCAAAGCCATGAGTAGGTGAAGCAGGAAAGAAATTGTGTTAACAGTAATTGAGATTAATTTTGTGAAGTACAGAGAGGAATATGTTATTCTAATAACTTGTAATAATCATGAAGTTTTAGGACTG
This sequence comes from Empidonax traillii, assembly GCF_003031625.1. Classification (NCBI taxonomy): domain Eukaryota; kingdom Metazoa; phylum Chordata; class Aves; order Passeriformes; family Tyrannidae; genus Empidonax; species Empidonax traillii. Next base: position 488,806 of record NW_020955444.1, read on the forward strand.
TACTATCTGTGAGTATTGTTGATGGATTTTAGTACCACTTTTAAAGAAACTTAACTAATTGGTCATGTATCTGTTTGAAATGCCATTAAGCCAGAGACAAGGCTTTAGTTGAGAACTAGATTGCTTTCTGCTATTGCTTTGGGACCATCGCTGTAGCAGAGTCCACCTGGAATCAAATAGTCTCAATGTTCTGCTGTGGCTCTGCTTTGCTGAGAGCTCTAAATGCCGTTGTTGAAAACAAGGAGGAGAGAGGATGAAGGCCAGATGGATGTCTTTGTACCATGCCTTTGTTCAAGTAATGCTCATTTACACTGTATATTCTGCATTATAGATAATGTATTTTGTATACAGGCTATATTTACACCAGGAGATGTAAACTGCCAAGTCTACAGTGGTACATGGTGGAAGTGGAGACAAAGTCAGTATGTAAGTTTCCTAGGAAGAAGCTCAGATCATTGGGACATTTTGACTCCCTCAATGAAAAAGGCTGACAAAAGCCATCCAGATTTTGTAAAAGAAGTATTTTACCAATCCATGTGTTTGAATGTGAAGGTTCTCCTATGATATACATATTAGTTTAAATATGTGGACAACCAACAAAATTTTTTTGTTTCTTATAAATATACCTGGTGTGCAAGGAACCAGTATTAGTAAGTCATTTCCATATAGTTATAAGGAAATGTGACTAAGATGTGTGTAAGATGACAACCTGTTCTGAATGCTGGTACGCTCTTGATATTTTCAACCACATGAAAATGGATCTGATTTTCTAATTTTTAATTTCTAATTTCCTAATTTCTAAAATGCTTTTTTTTAAATACAAAACCAGTGATGGAGCTGTATTTGAGTAAGCAAGAAAATCTTTTACTTGCTGTTATGCTGTTCTAGACAAGCAGTATTTGAAAAATTAATATGAAATAGAAGTTTAACTCACCCTTCCCAAAAAATCATAGTATAAAGAAGTGTAAGTTATATATTCTGCAATTAGGGAGAAGATTCATTAATGACATATTTTCTTGCATCTACCTGCTCAAGTGAATGATATTGTAATGGCAATAGTATATTTCTAAGGTATTGTTACCAACATGGAACTGAAAACTTGAAAAATTTTCTCCTAACTTTGTCTAAGGTACGAATTTTAAAAGTGTCATCTCCATTAAAAAAAAAAAAAATCTCTTGTTTGTCCATGTGCTTTTTAATTTTCTTTTGGACTTTGTATTCAAACAGTGGAAGTTCTGACTCTGTGCTAATACTGGAGTCAAATAGGTTTTGTGTTTCATGACTATTCCATTATGAGTTCGTTTAAGGAATATTTCAGGATATGGAAGAGCCCTTGGTCTCTGCAACCCCACTGCAGGTTTAGGTGATGTGTACTAAGGACTGAAGGTTCAGCTTCACTATAGTACAAAGAGTGGATGGAACAGATAAAGTATTATTACATGTTGTCAAAAAACATACTGTAAATGCAACAACAGATAAGGTCAGAATGTAAAGACCTATCTGTGGACCCCGATTGTGCTATGTCACACAACACTGGCTTGCAGCTATGAGGTCTTTTTTACTTCTAACTTACACTTTGTATAAAAATAAATAGAAGAAAAAAAAAGATGCTTCTAAATGCCATAGTGATTTCCTGTATGCAACCAAATAAACAACCACACAAAAAACAAAATAGAAAATAATTTTTCTAGATGACAGTGCTGACGCTGTAGAGAAAATTAAAACAATAAATTCAATTCTTAATAGGAATTTCACATTTTATTAATTCTTCAAGTGTTGTCTGGATAGTTAAGGATAGCAGCAACAAAAATATATCCAGCTGTGGATAAGGAGTGATGGATTTTATACATATGAGCCTTTTTTATATAAGGATTTTTTTATATATGAATCATGAACTGCCTCAAGCACTGCGGTTGTGACTCTTCAGTTGTTCAACTGGTAAGAAAGTGGCCAAGAAAAGAAGTTTCTCTTAAAAACTCTTTTGACTACTGTTTTCTGGTTTATCTGCTTCATTACGGAAAATGAAGTGGAAACCTTACTGAGATGCTTTTGCTCTTGGCTGCTTTCCTGCCAGTGTTCCCTTCATTGTTTTGGCACATCTATTTGAGGTACCAAGCTGTGCTCTTTAGATACATAAAACTCAACTTCAAGTGTAGATCTTCCTGGCAGTAGAACTAGTACAATGGAGTTCATATGCTGAAGTTCCTTAGAGTTTTTAAAGTAAGGCATAAAAATGAGGACTCCAGTTCTGTTTTTCCCCCGATAAAAAAATAGCAAGAAAATAGCAGATAAGGAAGAGCAGGAGCATGAAAGAGTCATATAAATTTAATTGATTGTATTGGTCTGCAAGTCAGCTTTGATTAATAGCATCATCCATGCTGGAATGCATGAATCTGTTTACTCTGCAAAATTCACCAGAAAACTAATCAGTTGTATTCTACCTCTTTGCTGAAGAATATTAAACCCCATAGTCTTTAAGAGTATTGACATCCTTGTGCTCTATACGTGGCTCTTACACTTGGACATAATGGTAGGGAAAGACTGCTTGTAAAAAAGAAAAAGAAAAATGGCAGTCAAGGATAAGTTAAAGCTGGTTCTACTTGCAGTTAACAGTCTTACATCCTTAAGTGCCAAAACTTACTTGAGAGTTTAGGCTTCATCTGAAAAGGGGGAATACAGTGAAAAATATGTTCATTTTTATCTGTCAGTACAGAAAACTACGTACCCTATCAGATTTTGGTTGATGATTTAAGAATATTTAATGAATCCATGAAAACAGATTCAGAAAAAGAGCTTTTGTTTGTTTGTTTGTTTGTTTTAAACAGTGTTCTCATAAAAGTTTACTCAAATGCATCATTCTGTTAGCTCTACTATTCCTGTGCTTCCTGGTGTATTTTACATTATAAAGACAAGAATTTTCTCCTAGAAAGTGCTAGTCTTGGAATTAAATAAGATAACACATAGTTATATGTTTGTGTTCAGACCCCGGGTCATAAAACAGAGAGGGTAGGAGCCTCTAATATATAGCACAAAATTAAAGACAATAAGCAAGCCTTTTAGGAGCAGTAGCTAACTAGTAGCTAGCTCTAGTAGCCTTGGAAATTCTCTCACTGCATCTGACTCTGCAATGTATAACTATTTATATGGTTGCTTTCTTTATAAGTGCCTAATTTCTAAATATATATCTGTGAAATTATCATGTAAAGTTAATTTGACTTATAAAAGGGAAAAAATACTTATTTTAAACTGGTTTTGTTTCTTTCTTTAGCTGTTGCAATGGACATACGTCTTTATGTGAATATTCATGGCTGAGTTCCAGTTTGCCTACCTCTAAGCAGCACAAGAAAGTCTTTTAATGTGTACGTCTTTTCTTCAGTTTTAGTCTGTAGCAGATCCTGCAGAGGAAAGTGTGGCAGTTGTGTTGAATAGTTAGGAATTTATTTGCCTGCTGGGAAAGGTAATACTACTTCCCTTTTATGACTTAGAAGTTATGTTTGGGAAAAAATCAAAACATTTAACATATTTTTTTTTTTTTTTAAATTTGAAAAGCTAGGTGAAATTGCAGACTACATTTTTTAAGATCTCAGCATTTTTTTATTTTTTTTCAATATAAGCACTTCCATGCCTTAGACTGACAACCTTGGCTGTGTGCTGACAAAAAGCCATATTAGCTTGAAGGAGCCCCTGGTACCTTGCATGTGGGTGCAAAGTCGCTGTAGTACCTATCTGTGGAAAAGGTGCTGTACGTTTTCTCATAACTTTCTAAACAACAAGAATTTTCTTGGATCAGAACATTGTAAAGCAACTTCAGGTGTAGTATATATCTGAAACCTGTCACAACACATTGTCTATCTTAATAAAAGTTAATAATGCTCTAGTACTATTAGCAGCAGGCACCTTTTTTACTGTAAAGACTAAATATTTGTTATTGTTCATCTCACCAGCTCAGAAGTACAAGATTCATAGAGGACTGCCGCAGCATCATGCATATGAAAAGAAATTTGCCATCAGAAAGTAGTAACTTTAATTTCAAAGCTGGCACCTTACATTCACCAGATTGAATCATATTGATAGTCAAATAAGCATGATGAACAAGACCTGTAGCAGAATTCCTAACTTTCTTCACACTTTTGTAAACGTCTATTCAGTAATCTTCATAACTAGGTGTTTTAAAATACTTCCCATATGAGCTTTCCTCTTTAATATATTTATAAATTACTTTTCACCATGACTGGGTATTAGTTCTTCCGTATGATTTTGGCATGGCACTTCACCTGGCTTGCCACATTGTATATGCACTTGTGATAGCAAAGACAGACAGTTGGGTCTTCCTGTTTGTGTTCCTTCCCTGCCCTGACTTCCACTGTCTCTGATGGACAGTGTGGTTTTTCCTAAGACAAGAACATCAGGTGGTCATTGCAGAAGGAACTGTTTGGATGCTCACACAATTACTGCATTCCAGGGAAAAGGAAGCTGAGGAGTTTTTGATTGACTTTGGTGCACATCAGCCTACGAAGGGATATAAAATGCTGCTGGAGACTGACCCAGCTGGGTAAACCCATCTCCCAGATAGTTTCTGGGTGAATCTCCACACTGACAGAGATGCTCTAAGGGTACATCCATCCCAAAGACAGGGAACTCTCACTTTTGAACGCATGAGTAAAAGGAAAATATGGAAATAAAATGCTAAAGTAGCCCCATAAGTGGGTTTTGTTGTTGTTGTTTTCCTTTATAATTATGAATTTTACAAGGCCAAAGACTGTAAACTTGTATTGTATGTTTCTAGATGAACCTGCTTATATTATAACCTTTTAGGCACAGACTGTTGACCAAATCTGAGACTAAGTGGACCCAGCCACAAATAGACTTCTCAGAAGTTTAGACAGCAAGAGGGTCTCACTGAAGTTTGTGAATAACAGGAGAGACCATGAACTGATTGTAGTATAACAAGTTGTAATGATAGACTTACTATTTAGATGCCGAATTGGCAATATTAAGATACCATATTAGCAATAAATCTAATTGTAATTATCCACATAGTTGCTTTTTATACTTTCTGCAGCTGGCCAAGAACCTTCCCTTTTATATTACTATGCTACAGTACTCTATGCATCACTGTTTGGTGAACCTATCAAATAGTTAAAGAATTGGAGAACCATAAAAAACTTCTTTTAAAATTATTCAAAAGCTTTTAAAAGTATTTAGGCTAGGAAGAGTGGAATGACAGAATAATTTCCAAGAATAAAAGAAAAAATGAGCCAAGATAATAGTATTTTTTCTTGGCTAACAAAGTAATGTTATTTGTTTTGTGGCTGCTTTCATTTTCAGATTAAACAACTACATAAAATGAATCAACACTGGAAGATTTCAGTCTTGTTTTTTAACAGGAACAATCAGTGAGTTTGCAGGGTTTTCTAAATGAGCTTAGGCATGTTACTCATGGGTGTCTGAATTTCTTTCCAACTCAATTAAAAAATTATCTCCTTTTCCAGAATTCATTCATGTGATGAGTGAAAAGTTGTAATGCTATACCAGTCCAAACAAAGTGGAATAAGATGGATGTATGGAAAAAAATTGAGTAGGGTTAGATTTTAGAAAAAACTCTTGAAAGGAGCGGATATGTGGGCAATAAGGCCAGTCATAATTCTCAGGTATGTTCTCATGCACATTTGTATTAGTACTAGATGGCACTTACCTACCTGAAAAGGCTTCACTCTTTTCAAATAGGCAGAGGAACAACACTTCCTCTCTATTTTTCATTTTTCACATTTAAAAACTAATCTTAATATTCATGTCCTCCAAATAGAAGGTAGGATTTACAGATTTACAACCTAAGAGGAAGTGGAGAGATAAGAGAAAAAAAAAGTGAAGTAATAGATGCTACCAGTCTAAATGAACCCCTAAACCTTTAGATAAAAAATGTTTGTCAGAATAGCTAGGTCATGATAGTTAAAAAACCTTCATCTATATAAGTGACACTATAGTTTTTAATCTTATCTGAGGATACTCTCCATAAATTACTTTCAGAACACTAAATCATACTCTTGTGACTTTTAAGGGAGGGAGCTTTTGCTTATTTATTTAATATACATTTAAAAATATATATTTTGTACAGGCTATATACTTCTTATCATAAAAATAACAAAAATAAAAAGCAAACGTAGCTATTTTATTATATCACATCAAAAGAAAACTAAGTTAGGAATCTGTGGGTAACAAACAACCTTTGTCTTTGCACTTATCTTTGTAAAAGCAAATCCATCTGTAGAGAATTGACCTTGGCTGGATGCTAGGTGCCCACCAAAGCCTTTCTATCATTTCTCTCCTCAGCTGTAGAGAGGAGAAGAAATATAAAAACAGGCTAAGATAAGAACAGGAAAAAAATCACACAGCAATTACTGCCATGGGTAAAACAAACTCGACTCAGAGAAATTAGTTGATTTTATTATCAATCAAATAAGAACAGATAAAGAGAAAGAAACCTAGATCTTAAAAATTCCTTCCCCCCACCCTTCCTTTCTTCCCAGACTCAACTTCATTCACCATTTTCTCTTTCTCCTTCCCTGCAGTGGTGCAGGAAGATGGGGAATGGGGGCTGAGGTCAGTTCGTTGCACATTGTCTCCACCGCTCCTTCCTCCACCAGATGGGAAATCTGCAAATATTTGCTCTAATTTCAGCACAGGGTCCTTCCCAAAGGCTGCAGTTCTTCATGAACTGCTCCAGCATGGCTCCCCAGTGAGCTCACAAGTCCTGTCAGAAAACCTGCTCCAGTACAGACTCCTCTCTCCACAGGGCCACAGGTCCTCCCAGGAGCCTGCTCAGAATTTGGTCAGTGTTGTGTGCATTCACCTGCTGCAGCGTGGGGAGCTCTGCGAGCTGCAGGCAGATCTCTGCTCCACCACAGACCTCCATGAGCTGCAGGGGCACAGCCTGCCTCACCACAGGCTTTAGAGGAGTCTCTGTTTTGGTGCCTGAAGCACCTCTTCCTCCTCCTTCTCCACTGGTGTTAGTGTCTGCAGGGCTGCTGCCCTCACATATTCTCACTCCCCTCCTCCCTGGCTGCAACAGACCTTGAGCAGTAACATTTTTCCCTTAACCTGTTATTCCAAAGGTGCTGCCACGATCTCTGATGGACTCAACCTTGGCCAGAGGCAAATCTGGCATGGAGCCTGCTGGCACTGGCTCTATTGGACATTCTGGCAGCTTCTCACAGAAACCACTCCCATAGTACCCTACTACCAAAAGCTTGCAATGCAGACCCAATACATCATAATTTCTCCACAGGTGAGGTATTACAGATTTGGGCTATGGCAACAAAAACTTTCTTTTGTCTGAAACCAGATTTTCCCTTCACATTGGACCAAGGTGATCCTTAGTCCCTGAGGCTTTTGCACGATTAGTGGAAGAAGCTGATGCAGCTGATTTTAACAGAGCCATTGAGGCAAAAGAGAGAATTAATGGAGATCAAACGAAACCACAGGCTGATGTGGCAGATAGATGTTTGCTTACTGACACATTTATAACTTCTTAAGCAAAGCAGGTTGACCCTACATTATCGTATTACATGACTGAAAATAAACTGAATAATGAGCTGAATAATCTAACCCAGCTCCAGGAATGCTTTATTTTATCTCCTGAGACTCATTCTCCATGCAAAGAATGTGCAACACTGAAGAAGAAATTAGGTTAACAAATGCAGTTAGTATCTCTTGTTGCTTAGAAGATTCCTCTAAGGCAAAATGCTGGTCCTTTTATACTTGGCAGGGATTTTGCTATTGACTTCAATGAGTCCCAGGTTTACATGTAATTTAGCCAAACAGAACTTTATTATATACATTTCCCTGAAGGCACCATTGACATTTTTGAAACTTCTGTGAGTTAATTTAATTTATATACCTATAGCAATTGTTTACAGGAAAAAAAAACAAAACAACCAAACAGCCCACAAATCTAATCTACTTTGTCCTTGTAAATACAGTCTTCTGCTACACAAAAATTTCAATTACATTACTAATACAGAGTATGTCATTTGATATTACTGGGACTTTCCATGCTCTCAAACAGTGGCTGCTTAAACACTGAACTTCTTTTCTTAAAAGGAAACTTGATGGATAGCTGTTAATTTGCTTCCTACACAGTTACTTTTGTGAAGTATCTGGGTGTAAACTGCTGATGAGATATTTGGTGCTGACCTTGTACTTTTCTAGATTTTCAAAACTTCCTTTTTTTTTTTTTTTTTTTTTTTTTAAACTGACACCTGCCTCGCTACAACCTCCTTTCAGGTAGTTGGAGAGAGAGAGAAAGTCTTCCTTGAGCCATTTTTTCTCCAGGCGAAACAACACCAGTTCCCTCAGCTGCTTCCTACAGGACTCATCTCTAGATCCTATACCACCCTCATTGCCCTTCTCTGGACCAGCTCCATCACCTCAATGTCTTTCTTGTAGTGAGGGAATCAAAACTGGATGCAGTGAGGTTGTGCCTCTTCAGTGCCAAGTATAGGAGTACTAACACTACCCTGGTGTGGCTGGCCTCACTGTTACTGCTACAGGCCAGGATGCCACTGACCTTCTTGGCTGACAGGGCACACCACTGGCTCATGTTCAGCCAGATATTGACCAGCAATCCCAGGTCCTTTTCTGAGAGGCAGCTTTTCAGTCATTATGCCTCACACCTACAGCACTACATGGGGTTGTTGTGACCTAAAAGCAGGATCCAGCACTACTTCTCACTGAACTTTCTGCAATTGGCCTCAGCCCATCAAACCAACCTGTCCAGATTCCTCTGTAGAGCCTTCCTAACCTGCAGTGGATCAACACTCCACCCAATTTGGTGTCATCTGCAAACTGACTGAGGGTGCATTTGATTCCCTTGTCCAGATCACTGATAAAGACATTACACAGGACTGGCTCCAATACCGAGCCCTGGGGAACATCACCTGTGACTGACCACCAGCTGTGATGGCCTGGTCTCCAAGCCATTTTTCTACCCAGTGAAGAGAACACCTTTCCAAGCTGTGAACAGCTGGTTTCTGCAGCAGAATGCTGTGGGAAATGGCATCAAAGGCTTCACTAAAGAAAACATCCACAGCCTTTGCCATGCCCAATAATTCGGTCACCTTGTCACAGAAGGAGATACGGCTGGTCAAGCAGGACCTGCCTTTCCTAACACCATGCTGGCTGGGCCTCATTCTCTGGTTGTTGTGTGTGTGACATGTGATCCCACTCAAGATGATCTGCTCCATGACCTTCCCCAGCGCTGAGGTTAGGCTGACAGGCCTGTAGTTCCCTCAATCCTCTTTCTGACCCTTCTTGCGGATGGGCATCACATTGGCCAACCTCCAGTTTCTGGAACCTTCCCAGTTATCCAGGACTACTGAGAAATGATGTAAAGTGGCTCAGTAAGCTCTTCTGCCAACTCCTTCTATAACCTTGGCTGGATCCCATCTGGCCCCATAGACTTGGTCACATCTAAGTGGTGTAGCAGGTTGTTAAACAGTTCCCCCGTGTTTTTGACAACAGATCTGATTTAACCCTAGCAACACCTCCAATCTAGACGAATCATCACCCCCATTATTTTCCACTTAAACTTGCAGAGCCTCATACCTATTGTACAAGGTTCCCTGGTAATGCAAAGTACTCAGAGAGGAGATGTATCTGTTGCAACCAGCAGGAACTTTTTGCCATTTCCCCCTACCCCTTAAGTCAAAGAGAAGGTTTTGGTCCACTATAATTACCAAAATAGACTGAAATATACTTACAGAGTGAAATACCTTTTCTTGTAAAAAGGCAGAAGTGTGAATATTCATTAAAAAAAAAAAATTAAAAAATTCTAACCATAAATAACTTAAGGGTCAAGTCAAGAAATAAGGAGATGCATATTATAATACAAAAATATGTACAGTATGGCATCTCCAAAGTGATATAGGGAAAATTTCTCTGGCCTAGAACATTATAGCTATGACTGGTTGAACAAAGTACTCATTGCCACAAAGAAGCTTGCAATTATAATTGTGGTAATGCTCTTTACTGCCTGGAATATTCTTTCTCTTAACAAACAACTAGGTTAAGTTTAATAAACTGATAAGAGTGTGAGGAAAAGAGAGACTGAATTATAGGGCGAAGGAGACAGCTATATTGTTAATATTATCCATCATTTATTCTTAATAATACTGCAAACATGACACTAGACTGGCTTAAAATAAGCACCCAAACCAGCAACTTAGGAATGGATTGTGTCAGATGAATGCACTGCATGTACTAAGTAAGTACTCCCTACGTGAGTACCCAGACTCATATAAAAAGTTGATCTCAAGACTGAAAACCATTCAGTTGCCCAATAGCAGTCCAATATGTCATATAACCAAGAGGTTGTTTTCTTTTTTCTTTTTTTTTTCTTTTTTTTTTTTAAAATCCCCTTTTTATGCACAGTAGACTGGATCATACTGGAAAGTGAAGGTTTCAGTTATCAAAATATCTTTTCATTTCTGCTGTATGTTTGTTCAAACTGTTTGATACTGTCCTGGAGGCACTGCCTTGGGATTCCCTGGGTATTTCACAGTGGGTGTTTCTTCCCCAATACAACCTCCTTCTTTTCTAACTGTCTCTCACTCCTCACTCCCTCACTCACTCACTCACTCACACTCACTCACTCACTCACTCACTTGACTCACTCCCTTTCATCTTGTGGTGAGAACTGAGATGAAGAAAACATGGGTAGAAAAATCAGACTGTAAAGGCTTCTTAATTGGCTTACCTCGGAAACATGTAAAAAATAATTTCCAGGTAACATTAGTCAATAACTGAAATTTTGCATGTAATTTCAAGGTACAATGACCACAACAGATGTTTTCAGGCTATAATTATACAAGAAATACAAAAATGCTGTTACACCAATCATGCTAAGTTAATTAAACCAAAACTCAAAACTGGAATAATTCTTATGATCATACTTAATTCAAAAATCTAGTTGTTAAACCAAGAGTGAAACCTGTGTAAGACAAAAAGCACATCCAAGATAGCCTTTATTTGACCAGCTCTGGTACAGATACAGTGAAGATGTGGTGAAATGGATTTAACGCTTATTTACTGCCCATTTCCTTGTCAGACTTATGTTTGTGCACAGAACACTACTCTGGTTTTTGTGATAAAATGAGCCTTGTTGCCAGAAGTGCGTACATGCTACACATCATTCTGTTACCAAAATCAAGTTTTTTGAGACTCCTCACCTGCCCCTTGAAGCTGCTGCTGCAATTAAAAATTTGCATTTCAGAATGAGTAGTTCAGCATAAGCATAATTTTGAATCTATTTTCACGCTCTGACAAGAGTATTTTCTTACTCTGATAGAGTATTTTCCTGCACAGTCTGTCAGACTGTGCTTATCAGTTGAGGGAACTACATTTACATTGTGCTGGTGCAGCTTTGCAGTAAGGATCAACCTACCTCCAAGAAACTCTCCAGTAAAATAATCTGTGGATCTTATGATCTCTTCTTGTCACTACGAGATACACAAATATAAGAGGGTGAACTCAATAGCCCCTTCCTTAGGTAACCATTTCCATAATAAAAGTGTGTAATGAAATAAGAAAATTAATTATATATCTATATCTAGCAGTAGTTTAACTATTCCTCTACCAAAAAGCAGATAACAACCTTCTCTACAAAGGTATTTCAGAAGAGATGAATACTCCTATTAAGCTTAACAAAGGCTAAAGATTCCATTTAATGATTACACCACAAAGGACCTATGAGATGAGAAGGGCTTTGGAAATTAAAAAAGAAAAAATATCGAGATTTCAAATCCTAGTAAATGTGTTCTGGAACATCTTGCCACAATATCAGAAGTAGAAAAGTTTCAAGTTGAGGAAAAAACATATATTTATATAGACAGTAGCATGGCACTCTTTCATAAGTTAAGACAAGCAATCCCATGAAGGTGATGAGAAAATGAATGGATGACAGTCACAGATATTTTAAATTGGGTAAGCTGTGACAGAAATATGTTTTCCTCTTTTCAGAAGAAAAGAAAATAAAATGTTCAGCAACAAACAAGCAGCAGCATTCTTTGATCCCATCACTCAGCTCTACAGTATAGCACTTTCCTGTTCATCTCTACCAGCAAGCCACTAATAACAGCAAGCAGACCAAACAAACAGAAGCCGAGAAGAACACCAAGAAAAAGGAGCCTTCCACTTCAGTGACACAGAGATGAATTTTGCAATACTGGCGATAGCAAATGAGATTAATGTTTTCATTATAAGACCCTGTATTTTTTAGAATATACCGATGTCTTATTCTGTCAGTAGACCACCTTGGGTTTAGTTTTGTCGACTGGAAGGCTTGTGCTAAACTTGACAAACAAAAAAATTACAGGATTCATTTGAATTCAACACTTGATGGTTGTTTCTGTGCCAAAATTTGTCTCTTAAAAGTTCCGTCTGAGAAAGTAGGATGGACTATGTTCCTCAACCTTAAAGACTTAAAGGTTATATTTCTAATTGTGAGCCTCTATTAGTTTCGGGAATAAGGTTCTTGAACTTTTTCCAAAATCAAGTCTGTAACGCAAAAGTGTAAGCTCTACTGAAGTCTTCCACACGTGAAGACATTAGAAAGATTACAACTAAAGTGATTAGTGTGTGTCCAGGCTCTTTATTGTTTTTCTTCTTTAATAAGCATAAAGTCATGATTAATGACCATCTTTGTTTATTTTTCTGTTTTTCTTTTAATCACATTGTCTGCTAAAGCATGATAGAGATCTTGTTTTAGCTTTTGCTTAAGTTGTTCAAATCATTCCCTGGGTCATTAAAATGTTTTTCTTTCTTTATAATATGAACAGTTTTGTCTTTAAAGATAAAAGCACTTGCCTGTCAGACTGCTAAGTTGCATTTATCATGCTGATGTAACATTTACTTTGTTTTAGTTGTAAGAGTGGACTGATGAAAACAGAACAAAAGAACACAGTCAGCTGACTTTATATCTACAACACTTCTCTTACTATAATAACAGTAAAACACACCTGCAGTTAATTACAATTGGTATTTCTAGTTACTGCAGTTAATCATCTGACCTATGATCTTTTGCAGGTTACCTATGATCTTTTACAGGTTACAGATCTTTTTTTTTTCATGCTTTTACACTGGATTCTTCAGATGATTACACTTAAGTAAGAATAGTATTTTGACAATCAGGCTCAATACTAGTATAGTTGAATTTGAAAAGAAGATGGAAATAACACCAGTGACTTCATGGTCTTCGGCAGGTCTAGTGTCTTGTAACACCAGCAGTATGCATTTGAGTTACTATCTGGTATTGACCTAAAAAGATGTTTGGGAATTGTTCCCTACTTTAAGTTTCTATTTTAGGCATCCATGCAAAATTTAAGACTGATGCCACTCATTCACTCCATGCTTTTGCAGGCTCTGTGCAGTTTACTGAATGCTTAAGTGTCATAAAATAAAAGAAATGCCACACTATTTGCTCTACTGTTAAAACCTGCTAAATGGTAAGGTTTGTGCATGTTATTGCAGTCACATCCAAGAAATCAGTACATCCTTCTCTAAAGGACACAGAGATAAAGGAAAACTAGAATGCAACCAATTAAAAATACCTGATAATAATAAATTTACTTATAAATATCTATAAGTAGCTTTGTTTTTTATGCCCTCATTAATAGTTTATTTTCTGGTCAGGTGCACTATTGATTGTTCTGCATTGAAACTATTTTTCCCCATTAGCTTTCCAAACTTTTCTTCCCTCAATTTTCTTCAGATACAAAAGCTTAGCAAGATTATGTGAGACTTGTTGCTTAGCAACAGTCCTATTCCTAAAATGATAATGGCTGAGCACTCCATGTCATCTTCTTGTGAAAGAAGTCAGATATTTGTCCCTTTGCTCCACAGTGTTTCAGGGCCCTGTCTCCCTCTTCCCCTCCCCTCATCAACTAAAAAAAAATAATAAAAAATTATTAGTTAATTTCAGAGTTTATATTATGCTGCCACATGCAACTCACATGCTATTTAAATTTGATGCACCTGTATTTGTGTGAAATCCAGAGCTTATATTTTATTTCCCTATAGAGCAGGCAGAAGTACCTAAAAGTGTTGTTGACAGCTAGCAAAATTAACAAAGGGATGGGAGAAAGGAGGAGAAAAGAGGAAGGTTTCTGGGGAGAGGAAATCCATCCTTTATTACACTCAAAAATAATCTTATCTTTCAAATTTTGGGCACTTCTCAGAATAATAGATACCTGGCACCTTAACTACTACAGAATTAAAGAGTGCAGAGAAAAAAAAGAGTGTAGAAAAAAAAAAAAGAACTTTCAGTTTGAAAACAGTTAACATTATGTTGTTTGTTTTTTGTTTTCTTTTCTTTTCTTTTTTTTTTTTTTTTTTTTGAGAACCAATGACTCATTCTTAAGGAATCATCTTCTGCATTAAAAGCATAAAACCCAATCCATTTACATTCCTGCTATAATTGCCCACAAATAGAAATCCTTCTAGTTTAACAAAATTAACATACCACTTAAAGGATGAGTGTACATACTGTACAGAACAGATGACAGGTCCTGCAGGAGAACCATTTGAACAAATTGAGAGGATATGAACAACAAGAAAAATAAACAGAGTTTTGTTTTAACCTTACCTAGCAACTAAGCACCACATAGCCTCTTGCTTGCCACTCCAGTGGGACTGGAGAGAGAATCAGAAGAGTAAAAGTAAGAAAACTCATGGATTGAGAGAAATACAGTTGAATAGGCATAACAAAATCTGCATGCACAAGCAAAGCAAAACAAGGAATTCAGTCACCACTTCCCATGGGCAAGCAGGTGTTCAGCAATCTCCAGGAAAGTTGGGCTTCATTGTACCTAATGATTACTTGGGAAGGCAAACACCATCACTCATTCCCCCTTTCTATGTCTTCCCCAGCTTCGCAGCCTGAATAGGATGACATATGGTATGGGATGTACCTTGCATCAGTTGTGATCAGCTGTCCTGGCTCTAGACTTTTACCATCAGTGTAAAGCAGCTCACGGATAAGATGATTTAAGGTCATAGTGTGGGCCTTCAGTCACCTTAGGTTGAATAGGCTCCCATCGGTACGATATCGAATGTAGACACCGTTTTCATCATCGAGGTCTGCCTGGCTCTTTGGAGCATCATGCTGAAGAAGATTGTGAATAAAGTTGGTGTGAGAACGCAGCCTTGCTTCACACCATTGGCTATTGGAAACGGCTCAGAAAGTGCATTGTCATATCTGACTTGATTGTGCTGGTCCTCGTGAAGCGAGATGATCATTTTAAGGAACTTGGGAGGACATCCTAAACCTTCCAAAATCTGGCACAGACCTTTTCTGCTCACAGTATCGAAAGCCTTGGTGAGATCAACAAAGGTAACATAGAGTCCTTTGTTCTGTTTGTCGCCCACACAGAAGTAGCTCTGCAGTGTTTAACATCCTGCTTTTCAGAGGCTGCTGAGTTTTTGGACTGGAAGTCAACTGGAAGAAAACAGAAGTTTTCTATCAACCTGCACCTCAGGAAGTCTCCCATCATCCCCATAACACCATTGGTGAAACAGAGCTCAAATCAGTCCAGCAGTTTAATTACCTGGGAAGCATCATCTCCTCGGATGGTAAGATTGATGCAGAAATAGACAACAGGTTAGCAAAGGCATACAGAGCTTTTGGTAAACTCCATAAAAGAGTGTGGCAAAACAAACACCTGAAGAAAAGCACTAAGATCAGTGTTTACAGAGCCATCGTACTGTCTACTCTTTTATATGGTCCTGAATCATGGGTCATTTACCGCCACCACTTGCGTCTCTTAGAACGCTTCCATCAGCGCTGCCTCTGTACAATCCTAAACATCCACCGGACTGACTATGTGACCAACACATCTGTCCTTGAACAGGCAGCAGTCACGAGCATTGAGGCCATGCTGCTGAGAACTCAGCTGTGCTGGGCAGGGCACGTCTCCAGGATGCAGGACCATCGCCTCCCTAAGATTGTGTTTTATGGAGAACTTGCCACTGGCTGCCACAAGAGAGGAGCCCCAAAGAGGAGATACAAGGACTGCCTGAAACAGTCCCTCAGCCTTGGCAATATTGATCACCACCATTGGTCTACCCTGGCCTCCAATCGGGAGGCCTGGAGACACACCATCTATAACACTGCTGCTGCTTTTGAGAACACACGCAGGATCACTCTTGAGGAGAAAAGACAATGCAGAAAGAATCACCTCTTGTTGATATCACCTGGGGAGTCTTTCTGCTGTATCTTCTGCAACCGGACTTGTCTGTCTCGCAGTGGCCTTTTTAGCCATCAGTGCACTTGTAGCAAACGTGGGTAGAACCCTTCTCAAATCTTCGTTCGCGAAACCTAGCCATGATGATGAGACCTTTACCTTCTCAGCAACATAAAGCGGGGGGAAAAAGAATGGATGTTCAGGGTGATGATCTTAAAGGTCTCTTTCAATCTTGATGATTCTATGATTCTTATAGAAAAGCTGTTCTCTGTTCTGCACGTTTGCCTTCACATATCACCTAGTCTGTATTCCTCACTATTAAAACAATGAATATAACCTTCACATACACAGTTCTATCTGTGATAACTGTGTGAATATAGATGTGTGATAAACTCTTAGAGTCTAACACAGTTCCAGAATTATCTATTTATAAAAGTTACCAAGAAAAAAGCCTTTAAAGGTGTCTTTCACCAACTTTCTGGAAGACAGAGGCATGTGTTTTTCATGGTTTGGTCTTCCAGTTTATTACAGATTTGGCCCAAGTCAAAAGCTCTTGCAGGGTAAACATATGCAGGTATTCTTCCCAAGAATGCCAAGGCAGTGGAAGGATAAAAAAAAAGGTTTATTTCAGAAGCAAGGAGACCACTTTTTTATGATGCAGCACATTGGGCCTTCAAGAGTAAAAGGCGAGTTCCTGCCCCCTCAGGGCTCGCTTTCTCCTAGAATCCTAGAATCATAGAATTCACTGGGTTGGAAGAGACCTCTGAGATCATCAAGTCCAACCCTTGATCCAGCCCCACTGTGATTACCAAATCATGGTACTCAGTGCCCCATCTGGACTCATGTTAAAAACCTCCAGGAACGGTGAATCCACCACCTCTCTGGGCAGCCCATCCCAATGTCTGATCACTCTCTCTGGGTATTCTTTCTAATATCCAATCTAAACCTCCCCTGACAGAGCTTAAATCCGTGCCCTCTTGTCCTACTGCTGATTGCCTGGGAGAAGAGATCGACCCCCACCTGGCTATAACCTCCTCTCAGGGAGTTGTAGAGAGTGATGAGGTCACCCCTGAGCCTCCTCTTCTCTGTTTCTCCCCTGCCTTCCCAAGGCCTCTATGCCTGTCAGGGCTATGTCTCTCTTTTCGCACACCAGAGCAAGGCTGAAAATATCTCGTGTTGTATGAGGGAGAAGAAGCATTGAAACTGCTTTTGAGGAAGAGTTACCGTTAAGCAGAAAGCCTTCCTGGTGAGAATAGAGTTTTTAACCTTCCGTTACAAATTCTTCCTGAATTGAATCTATTCCTACACTCTTTCATAGAATACATTAACTGCAGTAGCACACATCAGAAAACAGGGCTTAATAAGAATGATGTGATGATGCCTGTTTGCTGTGTTAAACAAAGGATGTCACTGTAATATTAAAATCATTGTATGTACCAGGACCTTGGTATTCTGACAGAGTTTATAATATGTAAAATAAAACAAGAACATGTTAATTTACAAGTTCATTTTAGCTGCTTAAATGAGCAGCTGCAAAATTTATAGCATTTTGTATTTCAAAGACAGGAGAAGGAAAATTTCTCCCATAACTTGTTCATCTCTGCGTCTCCTTATACTCTGGATTTTTTTCTTCTTAGAGTTACAGTTACCTTTCCTGCACAGCTTTCCCATCTGATGATTTCATTTTGTCTGTCTACATTTATAAACTGTATTTATCCAAAGTCTCCTGTTGCTTAAATAACTTGGCTTGCTCTAGATAGCTACATTTTAAATGAGATTATAGGTTGACATCATGATTGACTATCATTAGTGATTAAGGTGTGACCATCTCTCTTCTTCCACTGACCTCTTCCTCATTGTCAGCTTTCTTTTAACATTTCTACCACATCACTCACATGTAAAAACTAGCCATTCAGTGGTATAAATTAGCTGCATATCTCCTTGAAGTGAAAAAAATAAAAGGAAAAAAAGAAAAAGGAAAAGGAGGGCGGTGATCCAGGAGGACCTTTTTTATTTGGTTTGGTTTGGATTGGTTTGGTTTTGTACATCTTAGAACTTTTTCTTGACTTAATTCCCTCTGCAGCTGTAGAAATAGTGTGTCATGGTGCAATGAAATGTGGAATGTAAAGAACAGGAAGCAAAGAGAGAAATCAGGTGTTTTGCTGTCCATGTGACTCTCTGGTTGGTTTCTGTGCATGATTAAACCTGTAAACAGGTTTAATAAGTCATAGTCCATCCCTCCCTGTTACTTTCCCAGAGTGAATACATATTGCATTGAGTATTGAATAAATTTTTCATACCACTGCCAGAACTCTTGTGTGAGCCCAAACATGAGTTACTACTCTAACCATAGAGAGAAGCAAAGATAGACCATGCTTGCTGTCAAAAGATCATTTGTAAAACATCATTTCAAGACCAACCTTTCTAATTTGAAGTCATTATGAGGCTGGTAGAAATGGTGAGGTATCCAGTCTGCTGGGTAGAAATCATCCTCTTTTCAAAATGATTGGGAATAAGACTTTGGCATCACCTGAACTTGCAGTAGGTTTTGAACCAAAAGCCGCCTCTAGCAAAATCATAAACTTTTTAAATGAAACTTTTGCTATTAGTCTGTAATAGTACATATTTTATTTCTGGACACAAAGGAATTTGGCAGGGAAAGGTCATTCCACAGTATGAGTGTACAGATGTCACTCTACCTTCCCAAAATTTATGGCCACATTGCAGGGACAAAAGTTGGCTATTGCAGCAAATCAGGCACCCGGTCTGATTTTACACACTTATAAAACCAATAAAGCCACTTCTTTTGCCTATGGCTGTCAAAATTATTTTGCAGATCTGGGTCCTGCATATGAAACCTAGGAAAATTTTGTTGCTGATGTTGAAACTGTGCTCTCTGCCTTTGTGTCGTTTCTTCTCTTTATCTACTTGTACCTGTGAAAATGAAGCTGAACAAGATGTTCTTGGTGTGTAGAAAGGGGGTGACTATGTGGAGCATCCACTTAAAAATTTGTGTTCAGCCTCAGTAATGTCAATCCTTTACATTTTAAAATCAATCACTTTGCTCTTAGTGTAACTTTTGAGTAAGATAGTTTCTTTGCATGTGAAATAAATCCAGCATTCATTATTTCTTAACACATTCGATGCAATTTCCTTTAGAATTCAGAAAGTATTTTGTTAGTTTTCTCTTGTTGTGTCAAAATTTTATTTAGTTATACAAATCCATCAATTTTTATTTGTTTAGAATTAATTTTTTTCTTGCATTAGGTTTGTTTTACTGGAAGTCCTGCTTTATCTTTTCCTTTATAATATTTTTTCCTTTACCTTTTATAATGATAATTATAGTTTCATGCTTTCAAGGTCATTTGATTCACTGTCTTGCTGCGTATATTATTGCATGGTACATTTATTGGGATATCTTCCATATACATTTTTTTCTTTTAATATTCCCTGTCACTTCTTGTTTTGTTTTTTTTCTCCTTCTAATCAGTTAAAATGTAAGACTTTCCCCATTATGAGGGTTCTGATGGTAGTTCATTAAACTTGTCTTGCCTTGCCTTGCCTTGCCTTGCCTTCCCACCACCATATTCTTCTTCCTGAGACAGCTCCTTTTATAAGCAAAATTTTTCCTGTGCTAGAAAATACCCCTTTTCTCTTCCCTCCCAGCTTAGCTACCCAGCTATTCCTTTTCTTTGGAGATGTGCAGATGCCAATTTCTATTTTTTCACAGAGTTCAGTTCTGTATGAAAGTACTGGAAACACTGGAATGACATACCAAGAAATGCTGTGCATTAGAGCAAGATAGACAGAAAAAAAACCCAATTTGACAATTCTGATGTCATGATTCCTGCACCTGAACATCACAATAGCAATTTTCCTGATTTTCTTTGTCTTTCTCCAATCTCTGGTACAGAAATTGAATCAAGTGACTTTCAAAGGTCTTACAATGAGATTGCAACCCTGTTTGAAATTCCCTTTAGCAGGCTCTTGTTGCTTGTCAATCTGTTGATCACACTGAGTCCTCTCTCCCTACACTACCACATGGTTCAGGAAGGCAGACACTCCAAGAAGCAATGAACTTTCTGTGATGATCTTTGGAAACATGCTGCTAATTGCCATGGCTGTGATTCTCAGTTTTACTGAGAGCTCCAGGAATCAAAGCACTGTCTCTGGAGCTCACCATGATTTACAAGTGAGCCCTCTGGCTTTCTTACTGAGTCACCATGCCAACCATTAGTAGCATTTCTCACTAAATACATAATACGGTCTGCTGGCTTTTCACCCTTCAGTGCATGGGGCTGTAAAGGGTTGACAATACATTAATTTTAGTTCGCCATAAAATACAGTTCCCCCCCTCCTATTCAGACTAGGCGCATATAAAAAACTAGATGTGCACATAGCAACCATAATGTAGAACAGTGACATTTGCACATCGGAATTCTTCATGTGATTTCTGTTATAGTTTTTTGTTGCTTTTACCAATACGTGGGCATTTAGGTAAATCATGCATTGTAATTACATAAAATTTAATTAAAAACAGGTCATGTTTTATTTTCAGAATATTTGCTGTATGGCTCTCAGGCTCTTAGTATTAGAACTGTTTCTATAAAAGAGAATACCTACAGAGTGTCAAATAACAAGGTTGGGAAGTTTTAGTATGAAAAAGATGGATGTCCATATAATTATAAGTAAGAATAAAATTACTTATCCTTTTGTGAAGCTTTCAGAATTCTTTTATCAAGATTTATGTGAGAAAGATAGTATGAAGTGGGAAGTTCTAGCACTCATGTACATGCATATACATTGTGCCTTTGCTCTGAGTCTCTACATAAAACACAGACTTCTTGTGGTACAGACATAATTGCACAGAAATTTTTATGTCAGAAGAGCCTTATACTATTTTCTTCTTGCAGATAAAATAGAAATCAGTCTTCACTGAGGTCTCTCTGTTTAGAAAAAAGAGTTTAAGGAAAAGAAGGACCAGCAGCAGATGCAAGTTGATTCCAAGATTACTTACACAAACTGAATCTGTACACGTCTGTGGGATCTGGCTGGGGAGCTACAACTGAGAGAACTGGGTGGTGGCCTTGCAAGGCCTCCATCAAATATCTTCAAACATCCATGGAGGTTAGGGGAGATTGTCAAAAATTTGACAAAGGTAAACTTCATGCCCAGTTTCAAAAAGTATAGTAAAGGTGGTGCAGGAAACAGTCAACCAATCAGTTTGACTTTGATCCCTGAAAAAGTCAGGAAGTGGATCCTCTTGGGGAATATCTCTGGGCACATAAGAGAGATGAAGGTGATGGGAACACAGGGTGGATTGAGCCAGAATTGGTGCCCAACCAACCTTGCTGCTTTCAGGGTTAAAGTACCTGAAACTTTGGACAAGGGGAGAACAGGGGATGTCAACAAAGCTTCCAACAATTTCCCACAGTATCCTTGAAGGCAAGCTGAAAGCTAGGGTGTCTTGGTGGGTGTCCTACCAGGTGCTTAGGCACTTGGGCACAGGGTGACAGGAACTACACTGTGTCTGCCTGAAGGCTGATACCTCATGGGGTCTCATGGGGCATCTTTTGGGGCCTGTCCTGTTTAGCATCTCTATGTTCTACCTGGGAAGGTCACAAAGTGCACTCTGTTGAGATACCAGCAGTGAAGACCAGTTAATGCCCATGAGGACAGAGCTGCCAACTGAAGGGACAAGGACTCGTGAGAGGAAGGGACCACTGGAGCTCCCATGCACCCAGGGCAAGAGTAATGGGAAGGCAGCCAGGGGCAGC
Source organism: Empidonax traillii (assembly GCF_003031625.1). Taxonomy (NCBI): domain Eukaryota; kingdom Metazoa; phylum Chordata; class Aves; order Passeriformes; family Tyrannidae; genus Empidonax; species Empidonax traillii. Next base: position 510,818 of record NW_020955444.1, read on the forward strand.
TCTGCAGAGAAGACGCTGGGCCCTGGAGGAAAGCAGCGAGCAAGACCAGGGAAGCTGGGAATACAAGCATAGATAGACATCAGGGCAAGGGCCCAAGGAGATCACATCTGCCTCCTTGGAGGGCTTCCAGCCTGCACCCATTAAAGCCCTGAGCAACCTGGTCTGACTCTGTGGCTGAGCCTGCACTGGGCAGGGGGTTGATGTGGAGAGATTATGAACATATGAGACAATAAGAAACATAATTTTATTTATAATTCAGAAGCCTTACAAAGGTAAGGCTATGAATTTTCTCTTGAAAACTTTCTAAAGGTTCTAAAACATGGGGTTCAAGGAAGATATTTTACCAAGTTTATACAGTAAAAAACACCTGGAAGGGAGGAATAAAAATGAGATCTCAGTAGCAGCTGACGTTCAGCTATCAGAGTGATCTGGCACGTAATTTCAAATCCCACTCTGATCAAGATTGGAGGAAACCAGGTTATTTATTTATTTTTCAAAAAATATACATTAACTCCTAAAAGAAACCTTTTTCAGTTGGAGGTGCTCCAGGTACCTTGTAAGGAAATCATCATCATGACTCTTAAAAATAAATTAGAAAAACTCTTCAAATGATGAAGAGTCTTTGTCCTACCTTCTCATTAGTGCAAGGCTCCTTTTTTGGGGGAGCCAGATCCATTATATTACTTTTCTCCATGTTTTCTTTAGATGCAGTGTTCCATGCTTTAGAATAACATGCCAGATACAGTAAGGTTTACATTACTTTAACAGTTTTAAAAACCAGTTTAAGAAATTTTTATAAGTGTTACTTTCAAATGTTTTACCTTGCTGAAAAAAACATTTTTTCCTTTTTTTTTTTTTTCATTAAAGTGTTAATTCAGTGTAAAATTTCCTTGCAAAGGAAAGATGCTTCATCTCTACAGCGCTGTATTTATCCACGTGCCTACTCAGGAGTCCTGTCAAGAGAAAATTTAAGCAGTCAACAGTCAACAATTTTTTGTCTTGGCGAAAAATCATAGCTCTACACAAACTGCCAGGGTTTTGAAGAGTGTTATTTAAAAATTGTGAGTTTAATAGTGTCCAGATAAAGCAGATATGTAATACAAGCTGAAAGTTATTCTCTGTGTGTAAAAAAGAATGGGGATTTTTTCACAGTTAAAATGTAAGTTTAAATGTTGAGTCCTCAAAGTTAGAAAGCAATAGAATGCTAAGAAATTTTAACAAATATTGCCCACTCTTCCACCATATTCATTTAGAGTCCACCCTAGCACCTTGTACAGTACTTTTACAAGCTACTTGGCATTATCTTAATTCTACAAGTGGAGATCACTAATTAGCTCATTGTTGGATTCACCCTCTCTCTGTCCATGGCCATAAGGCAGTTATCAAAATAATTAGATTCTCTGACCTCTTAAATTGGATTTGGCAGCATTTTTCCATCTTTATTGACCCTCTTCTTCACCTTAGCCCAAAATAAAACTAGAGAGGGAAAATTTCAATTAACATAATATTTATTTGAAAAGGACCATGTCCAAGGTGGATCTGTCCAATGCAGACACTGTATAGCCTAACCCTTGCCTCCCAGAGATCCCAAGGGTAATTTATACCCATATTCTAAACAATTTATTCTCAGCCCAGATTTCACAATTTCCTCAAACTCTAGGACAGTTCACTTTTATTTTGAATTAACAATATTCTGATATGAATAATGTCTTTGAGGCAGACTACTGTGTTATGATCTGATTAGTGAGAGATGCCTCTACCTGAATTAAGGTACAAATGAGACCACATGCTGAAATCAATAATGTAGATCTTATTTAACAGTAAATGTGAGGTATAGAGATAGAAAGAAGCAGAAAAGAGGAGGGGGGAGGGAGAGAGAGAGAGAGGTCAAGCAGAAGATAGTCACCACCTGTGGATCCAGTGGCATTCCAGTGATCCTTCCTCACCCTGGGCTTCTTGATGGTGGGTGTTCCAGAGTAATTCTTCTGAGGGTCCCACCTTTATACAGTTCAAGTTCCAGGTATCCATAGGGTGCTCACAGACGTTCCCATAACTCGGGGTGGCATGTGTCTGAGCAGTTGTTTCCTTTCCCACAGTTTGTTCCGGTGGGAATTTTTATCTGGATGCATCAATCAAGATGTAGAAACCAGATTTCACCTCCATCAGGCCTGGAATTAACACCTTCCAGTTGTAAATTTCTCCCCTGTGTGTTTATCTATCTCAAGTTTCCTCTGTAGTGGCTTATGGCAAGTTCTTTCTGTGGCCTTGACAGTTTTGAGACAAGAAATTGCTCTTTAGGTCCTAATACACTGTCACTTGGATCTTTGGACAGGCCATCAGTTTTAAAAACAAATTCTTCTAGGAGAATCTGAGTACTTAATACATTCAAATTCATTGTCAGATTTCATTTAAAATGGGACTTAAAATTTTCATGATCCAAGATCTACAAAAGGAAGTTATCGATCCTGCTGCAATAGGGCCATCCATTGACATGATCAATAGACCCTGTCTCAGATCTCCTTTATGAGGAAGTGAAGAAAAGGATTTATTAGAAACAAAATTCTTGTGATCATGGTGAATCTGTGGCTTTCTTTGTGTGGGGTGGTCAAATGTCCAGTAGCTGACATTTATTCTTCCTTAAAAGAAAAATGACAGACAGTTTTATACTGGATGTAAATATCATAGCATGAGAACCCAAGGGAGTAAGTTTTTCAAAGATCAGTGAAGACCAACATCAAAAGCCTTATGTTCTCTTGCCCAGAGTGATGCATTCAATTGGTCTGCTACACTGCAAACCCACGTCCACCCTGCAAGAGAGGGAATGTTCAAGACCAAAGATGCTATAGCTACAGCATAAAAGAGAAAGTTCTAGATATTTTGCACATAATTGTAAGCTTTTCATAAAAGAAATTACAGTCAGCAGAGTTTTACACAAGGGAACAAAGTAGTTGAAACGGAGCCCTTCAGAGATGATTTGATGTGCTTATAAGCAAGAATGTTTTGCTTAGTTCTAAGGTCAAAAGAAAACAACGGTGTTTAAATCAAGCACTGAATAGAAAGTGCTGTGGCTCTTATTCCTTCAAAACATAACTACAAGTCAATTTCCCCTGGAAGAACAATAACTTTTTTCAATGGACAGTTTTGATTCACAAATGGTGCTTTTCCTTCAACTTAATTAAGGAGAGAAGAAAAACATTCACCTTCTTGTAAGAAAAAAAGACTGTTCTACCATCTCTTTAATGAGATATAATGGAACAGAAATGTCTCATAGCTGTTTTGTGATTATAATTCCTACTCCCACTTATTAGTAAATTCAAAAGAAACACCCGTATTCATTCATTGTTTCACCAACTCTTTTTCTAAGGTCTTTGTTCACTGGGCTTCAATCCCCCCTCTACTCAATCTTTCTCAGTAGTGGATGAACATTTTAACTCCGTGTGTGTCAATAATGGTTCAGCTCTGGTAGAGAGAATTGGAAAGGTAAGAGTAAGAAAACTCTCGGTTTGAGATAAAGACGTCTTGGTAAGTTAAACCCCACAACAAACAGAAATCCCAATCCCTGAAAAAATAATGAACAAAACAAAGAAAAAAAAAAAAGAGGGGGAAAAAAACTCTCAGATTTCTCACTATCAGCTGATGCCTGGCCAGTTCCCAAGCAATGACAGTCCTGACATCTTTCCTTTCCCCCAAGTTTTTACGACTGAACTTGATACCATAATATACAGGGTATCACTTTGGACAGTTGGGGTCAACTATTCTGGCTGTGTCCCTTCCCAGCTTTTGCCCCAGCCTCCTTGCTGGTGGGGTGGAATGAGCACAAATGCCTTGGCTCTGTGTAAGGACTGCTCATCAGAAACTAAAATACTAATATGTTATCAAGACTATTTTCAACACAAATCCAAAATGCAGCCCCATACAAACCACTATGAAGAAAATAAATTCTACCCTAGACAAAACGAATATGACATTTTGAAAAATCCCACCAGGCAGAACCAGGTAGAATACTATCAAATGAATCCAAGAGATTTACTTATTTGCTTATTTACTTATCCTACAATATATCCAATCAGATGACTGTTATTTTACTTTCTCCCACTTCTCCCCGTAGAGCAGGTGTGGTCCTCTCTTTGGGAACCCTTACATATGTTGCTTCTGTCCAGTGTAAACAGTTTAAAGAGTAATCTGACTTTGTGCAGAAACTCTGGGTTAGCAGGATCTGGCTGATGTAAAATCAGAACACTGAAACATTTGGGTGTAACATAACATAATAGTGTTATATAATAAATAACATAATAAAGAGTGGGTCACACACAGAGAACTGTAGCCCCTACATATAAGCATTATTTTTGTCACTTATTTTGACCTATGTTAAAAAAGGTAATTTTCCTTTCTTTTCCATCCTCATCCTCTCACATCCTCTGTATTTTTCAGATTTTCAAGCTAGGTTCTGAAATGATACCATTGGTAATTCTGACATCTTGATATCAGCCTTGATATTTTTCTCACAACAAACTCAGTATATTAGTTGCAGTTTACCCTATCAGACCTTCCCACCTTTGCAGCACATTGCCATTTACAAGAGTAAGAACAGCAGTTAAGGTAATCCACCAGTTTGCTCTCTACAGCAGCAGTGTGCAATGTAAAGCTGCTAGGAAACACAATTCTACAGGCCAGAATAAAGCAATGGCCAGCACAGCATTTGAAATAAGTTCTGTGTTGATAGACTAAGATACAGTTTTAAAACTTAAGATAGTGTGTATCATCATTTTTTAATTAATAACTTCGAATTGTGAGAATGACCATCTGCTGCTCTGATGTATCTGATATATCTGTCTCAAAAGCAAGATGTTTTCTTAATTATTATTTCTTTATTATTCTGTTGACACAATGATGAAGAAAAAATGCATGATGATTTATTTCCAGTTTAGCAGTACTTGCACAAAAAATAGTTTATACCTTTCAAGAGAGTATCTCCAAAATTTTTGTTATTCCTCTTTCAGAAAAAATATATTTACTGTACAAAAAAAAAATCTTTAAAAAATATGTGGCTTCTACCTTCTCCTTTAAGAGAAATAAACTGAATTTGGTAGTATATTAGAAAACACAAAAAATTGCCACTTAGGAACTAATTTTACCCCATATTTTTATGACCTGTGCTAATCAAACTCCCTCTTTCTCTTTAGGAATAGAATTACCTTCTCCTCCATTTTGTAAGATGTTTTCTATTAGAGATTCTTTGTACAGTTTGTCCTAATCTTTCTATATTTGTACTGCAAAGAAGGAAGCTCTTGATTTATCTGGTTTAGTGAGGTTCAGCTCCTGGGTATAGTCTCTAATCCAATTGTTTCACACAATTCTAGGTTAAACGAATCTTCCCTTAAAAGAAGGAAAAACATTATGCACTCCTGTGTGGAGGAATGGAAACCATATGAGTAAAGCCTCTTGGCTTTCCCTTTGCATGACAATCATTGGGCATGAAATACAACCATGTTTAACATGCAAGGAGCTGAAGCAAATCTATTTGCTCGCTATGAAATAACACAAGCATATTACCAACCCTGAGATCATTTAACAGTGTGGAAGGTAGGTAAGATTGATCAGCTGTAATATTTGATATGATTATTCTTTGTTATTTTTCTTTTATCTTATTTTCTCTTTTTTTGTTGCTGTTGGGTTTTTTTTTCTTTTCACTATAGGAATAACTGTAGAAACACTACAGCACATTCAATAACAACTCACTCTGAGAGGGAAGGTTAGTAGGCAATACCTGAGTTTCTCACAGGCAGTACTTGTCAGAGGAAGGCTTTCCTTGCAAATTGCAAAAATACACCATAGAAGTAATTTTAATTAAAGACTTTTAACAGTATGCACAAAGGCGTCAGTAAACAAAAGCCTATTAAAGTGATTTGTAGTTAAGGCCTGTGGATTTTTTTTTTTTTTCACACAGGTAATGAGAATAAATAGAAATCTTTGTTATGTATTTTTTTTAATATACTTCTAGGAGATATGTATAAAAAATAGAAATATATATATGCATACACATATATATAGGATATATATATGTGTGTATATATATATAGGATGTATCTATCTATCTACACACACACATATATATCCTTTATATATACATATATATATATACATAAATATACATACTGAAATGAGTTGAGTATAATAGTCAGACTTTGTCCCTTGCACTAACATTTGTAAGAGTTTTGTCTACATGGAATAAGATCTGCTCAGATGTGAGTAAAATATTTAAAGGCTCAAGCCATCTTTTATCCAAGTGGAGCTCTGACAAAAGTCATCTCCAGCACATCATTCCATAATGCTTGAGGTCTAAGATATGCCTGATACATATCATGTTGATTTGGTAGCTATCACTAATTTCCCACTTCCAACAAGCCTACATGCAAACATCGTGCTCTTGCCCAGGGTATTTTTTTTGACAGCACATCAGATTGCAGTCATTTAATGGATGCCTCTTATTATTCCTATTTATTGTCCCATATATTGATGCTTCTCAAATTACACGATATAAACCCAGTTTCTTGTATACTTAGAACTTCTACAGATGTCTATTAGGTCAAAGGAAGAAAAACCCCAAAACTCAAATATTTATAATTTAGAGTCAACTTGTGTTAAATTCAGGTAAAATCTACCAAGACAGAACAGAAATTTTGTGGTTCCTGAACATTGCAGTGATGAACTTCTAGCAGACAACAAATAGACATCAAGACAATCCACAGTCCAAGTGCCAGTGAAGAGTAGCTTGGGAAATTATGTATGTTACTTGTGTAGGGTGTTTTAATCAGGGAGAGGCAAGTATGGAAGTAAACTGTTACTCAGGCAAAATTAACTAATATTTTTCTTTAAATTAATAACCCTGCAGACCCAACTAAAAACTACAGGAGCACGGCATTATGTGACACCTATGAGACATAAATGGGAATAGAAACTGGTTGAATCAAAGCCATGGTTCAATTAAAATCTCAGTACTATATATAGCTAAATGCTGGTAGGTGGTTGTGTGCAGTGGGCTCAGTAAGTTTGATATAACTGCATTGAAATATCCCTCTAGTAACATGAACCTTAATAGACTCAAAGTATATTTTCCATTATAATGAACCCAGTGACCTCTGTTGTTTCAAGATATATGGTGCTTGGGTAATTGATTGAGTAATGATGGTGATAGCTAACTTTAATGAGCAGAAATCTTCTCATTAAGCAGTTCTGTAGCTGTAACAGAGAAATTTATAAGATATCAAGACAAGCTAGTGCTCACAGGACCTTTTAACCTGTGGATATTCCACCTCTTTCTACCTGCTCCTTTTTCCACAAAGCCACAGTTCTACATCTTTCAATCTGGCAGAGAACTGGCTGGCTGGAAAACTTTTCTCTGTTATCAGTAATGATAAATGTTGCATTACGGAATGACCTATGCCTTCACCTCAGATGGAGCTGAACCCTTATACTAACCCTTGTCTAGGGTAATTCCCTCCCGGGAAAGTGGAGGGCCTAGAAGGACAAAACAAGGCTTTTTGCATAAACTGAGGTGAAACAGCTTGACTCGAGACAGATGGCAGTTTGGTGGTAGTGCCAGGGCAAGAAGTCAGTCAGTGAGCGCTGCTCAACAGGCATTTGGCTCAGTCTCTGCAGGAATTTAGATCTTCAGTACTGGCAGAATGGCTGAGAATTCACTCATTCTTTTTCTGTATAAATAATATAAATATAAATGTATTTAATTAATTTTTTGACAAAACGAGAGCTCAGAAAACATATCTGTTGCTGTAAATTTTGAATTAAATAAATCTGTTTCTAGATTCCTGGAAGGATACCATGAGTGCAATTTCTTCCAGCGTCCATTGCTCTAAACTGCAAAACCTGTATTTCAGTTTTGCTCAGCTTTCTGATTTCACCTGCAGACAAATTGTCCTCTGAAAACAAAAAATTTAAAATTCCTTATGTTTACAGATATGTTTTACCACAGAAGAACTGCAGCACTGAGCACTTCTTTCTTACTAGTAAGTTTATACCTGGAAACCAAACACCTCTAGCAGTATTAAATTCTGCATATGACTAGTCTCAAAAGCCTACTATCTCATTTCCTTGTAGTTGGCTATCTGTATATTGCATATGTATATTTGCACGTGTGTTTGAATCAGACTGGTTTAAAAACATTTAAATTCTCATGGTTGTAGTAATATATTTTTCTTCCCAAAGAAATTAATTTGGGCTATAAATCTACTGACATTGAACTCAGGAGATACTGAGATCTTGTTCAAGGTTGGAACTTTTTAGCATTGTTCCAATAAAATCAATCTTCTTTCAATATTAATTAAAAAAAGTTAACCGCAGAAATGTCAATACATCGTATAGACAGCATAAAGCCTATACAGTCTCTCAATATTCTATAAATTCTAGAAATATACAAATTCTAGATATGCAAAATTCATTGTATACCAAAGTAAAAGACAAGAAAATAGTCCTCTCTTAGGAGAGAAACAGTTTTTTCACTGTGACTTTTTTTCTTTTATGTATAAGTTACTAGAAAATATTCAGCCCGTGTAAACCACTACTTTTATTTCTTTATGGATATCTTAGGCTCAAATAATCTCGATTTAAAAATTATAATTTATACTGTTGAGGGTTTAGTTTTTGGTAATGTAAATTGAGGAAGTTTGCTGAATTTGCTTTGTATAATAATAGTGATATCTCTTATTAGTTTATTTTTGCCATTGTATGAGTTATAAATGCAGGCAGACACAGATTTACAGTATAAATAGGCAGTATGGGAATAAAGTTTGAACTGTTGCTCTGGGTTACTTAACAAATTCTGATGACAGTTTTACTGCAAGCAGAATTCTGTGGGAAAAGAAAGAATCCAAACCCTAGTACCATGCTGCCATATCTCTCACTGACAAAAATCAGTCAATTAAACTACTTTATGTCCCTGAAGGTGGCACCATAGTAACTCTGCAGTTCTCAATGGATAAAGAAATCCAACTTATATCCCTGTCAACTGCTACTCTGTTCCTTCCCACCTTGATAGGTTTCCAGATTCCAGTGTATACTTGTGTACTACTGCATATATAATACTTATAATATGACATTCTATAATTATTATTGTTAATACAATACATTTATTATATTTCATAAAATTAATATAATCAATGACTTACTGAATCATCTGGATCCTCACAAGTCTATGGGACCAGACGGGATCCATCCTAGGGTAATGAGGGAGCTGGCAGAAGAGCTTGCCAAGCCGCTCTCCATCATCTTCCAACAGTCCTGGCTCACGGGGGAGGTCCCATATGATTGGAAGTTGGAAAATATCACTCCAATCCATAAAAAAAGGATGCAAGGCTGACCCTAGTAACTACAGGCCTGTCAGCCTGACCTCAGTGCCTGGCAGAGTTATGGAGCAGATCATCCTGTGTGCAATCACACAGCAGCTACAGAATGGACAAGGGATCAGACCCAACCAACATGGGTTTAGGAAGGGCAGATACTGTTTGACCAACCTGATCTCCTTTTACGATCAGGTGACCCACCTGGTGGATGAGGGGAAGGCTGTGGATGTGTCTGTCTGGACTTCAGCAAAGCCTTTTACGCTGTCTCCCATAATATACTCCTGGAAAAGCTGCAGCCCATGGCTTGGACAGGGGCACTCTGTGCTGGGTCAGGAACTGGCTCGAGGGCCGGGCCCAGAGAGTGCTGGTGAACGGGGCTGCATCCAGCTGGCGGCCGGTTACCAGTGGTGTTCCCCAGGGATCAGTGCTGGGCCCAGTCCTGTTTAACATCTTTATCGATGATTTAGATGAGGGGATTGAGTCCATCATCAGCAAATTTGCAGATGACACCAAGTTGGGAGGGAGTGTCGACCTGCCGGAAGGCAGGAGGGCTCTGCAGAGGGACCTGGATAGACTGGAGAGATGGGCT
>NW_020955444.1:522392-523675 GCF_003031625.1 Empidonax traillii
TTTGCCTTTTCAGTTCCAGCCCTCAATCATGCGGAGCCCATGAGAAGATATCACTGGGTAGTTCTCCCACAGGGCATGCGGAATAGTCCAACTATTTGCCAGACAGTAGTTGCCAAAGCCATACGCCCTGTCAGGGAACTCTACCCTTCTGCTGTCATTTATCATTATATGGACGATATCTTAGTAGCTACTGCCCTAAAAACTGATTTACCACCTATTATGACTGCTCTAACCAATGCTCTCCGAGAAGCAGGGTTACAGGTTGCTCCAGAAAAGATCCAGAAGACTCAGCCCTGGGCCTACCTCGGATGGAGAATCACGCAGCAGGAAATCGTGCCACAACCACTGACTCTCAAGGTAAAAGACACCTTGACACTACATGACTTGCAGCAGATATTAGGAGCTATTAACTGGCTCAGACCAATTCTAGGGATAACCACAGAGGAGCTGCACCCTCTCTTTGAACTACTCAAAGGAGACCCAACTTTAACCTCCATACGGTCTTTGACATCTGAAGCTAAGAGAGCCCTGAAGGTATGCTCTCAAGCGATTGAGGAGAGGCAAGGCAGGCGGCGACACCCTGATCTACACATCCGCCTTGCTCTTGTCTCCAACAAATTCCAGCCTTTTGCTGTACTGTTTCAATGGGATCAGATGGAATCTGACCCTCTCAGGGTGATAGAATGGTTATTTCTACCTCACACACCACCCAAAACTGTTTGGACCCTTAATGACATGTTCTCTAAGCTTATCATTAAAGGCAGAACACGGCTACAGGAACTGGAAGGACAGGACCCTGAGATCATCTACATTCCAGCAACGAAGGACAACCTGGACTGGCTCCTTGCAGAAGATACTGGATTCCAGACTGCATTAGCAGATTACACTGGTGACATTTCTATTCATTTCCCCAAGCACAGACTCTGGGCTGAAGTGGGGAATCTACCTCTAATGACTGCACGCCGCTGCCGGCCACACCCTGTGGAAGGCATCACTGTCTTCACTGATGCATCTGGGCGGTCGCGAAAGGCTGCAGTAACATGGGTAAACTCTATCACTGGACAGTGGGACAAAAAAGTACAAACCATAAACCAAGGTTCTGTACAAGTCCTAGAACTTGCTGCAATTCGTATAGCCTTTGAACTGTTTTCTGATCAACCACTTAATGTTATTACTGATTCATGTTATGCTGCGGGTTTGGTCTCGCGTCTTGAAGCTTCTTTCCTCTGAAATATTAATAACCCCTATCTGTTTGCAGAAATACGCGCTATATGGTTCCTTCT
>NW_020955444.1:525478-541175 GCF_003031625.1 Empidonax traillii
AAAGTTTTGTTATTACATAGAATTTTTAAGGTTATAAGGTTTAACTAAGGAATAAGCTTATTATGTTAAGTAGTTAAGTTTTACACTGTTTTTTAAACTTGCACTGTTCTGTATTTGTTATTAATAAAAACGGGGGAGATGTGGGGTCTGGCTATCCGGGTGCCGCAGGGACTTCTGGGAGTTGTAGTCCTAAGACTCTGTTACACATGCTCAAACAGATGCATGTATGGGATTGGCTGACATGGTCACATGTTGTGACGTGCCAGCATTTGAAATGGTTATATAAGTAACGGATCGGGGAATAAACGTTACTCTCGTTACACACCACGTTGGTGTCTGACTGGTCTTTTGGGACTCGCCAGTTATTATATAACTGCTACAAGGTGGGGGTTGGTCTCTTCTCCCAGACAACCAGCAATAGGACAAGAGGACATGGGCTCAAGCTCTGCCAGGGGAGGTTTAGGTTAGATGTTAGGAAGAAATTCTTTACAGAGAGGGTAATCAGGCATTGGAACAGCCTACCCAGAGAGGTGGTGGATTCACCATCCCTGGAGGTTTTTAAGCAGAGATTGGATGTGGCCCTTAGTGCCGTGATATAGTAATTGGAGTTGGATCAGGGGTTGGACTTGATGATCTTGGAGGTCTTTTCCAACCCAATCTATTCTATGATTCTATGATTCTAATATAAATATAGTTTCTATTTTTGTACTTGGAATAACCAGCCCTAGAGAAGGATATGTCATTATGACTGGGTCTGCAGTGGTAGAAGGTATGTCCTAGAGTGGCAGCCTCCTGGGAGCAGAGTAGATATTTTAGTTTATCCTATTGTCATTCAGTGCAGTACTTGGCTGCAAGGTGAGTCCTGACAACAAGCTGATGTTTTCTGCCAATAGGCAGCTGCCTGTACTCAAGCACTTAAGCCTAAACCTGGCAATATCCCAAATATATGTGGCTGCACTGAAGTCCAACTGAAATTATTCAAGGTTCAAAATTCAGTTTTATGTCCATGTTTCTCCTTGCGGATTCCAGAATTCCCAGTCTGATTTCCTTGGGAATTCCCGAGGTTTCTGGAGGAAAATTACTGCATTAGTTGTAAAAACTGTAGATGAACTATAAAAAAAAATCTCCAAAATCAAACCAATGTGAGTCTCTGTTTGATTATTTTTTCCTTAGAAGAAAATGAAAATGTCACCTTAGGTAGATTGATTGAAACCTTCTGCATAATAGAAGATGGTCATATCACTTCATTTTTCTTCACACTCCTTCATGTTTGCCTATTTTGATTAGGTTTCACAGCTGAACTATTCCACTGAGCTTTAAATGTTTTGTATTTAGCTATTTTTTTCTCTGCCTAAAAATGTTTTACCTCGATGGATTCCATCTCTCCACTTCTCAGCCTGGTTGGAAATTATAATTTAGATGTTTCCCTTATGCTGAGGGAGGTGATTTTAAGGTTACATCTTCCCCATTTTGGTTTTCTTGATACCATGTTTGAAACTTGATATTTTGTCTATAGATGTTGGACCGTAATTACATCATAGAATCTCAGAATCATGAAATAGTTTGTGTTGAAAGGGACTTTTAAAGATCATCTAGTTCCAACCCTGCAGTGAGTAGGGACATCTTCCACTAGATCAGGTTTCTCAGAGGCCCCTCCAATCTGGCCTTGAATGTTTCCTTATCCACCACCTCTCTGGGCAAGGTTTCATTCACCACCATCATATTCATTGTAAAAAAGTTGCTACCTTATATCTATACCTTGAATCAGTCGTCTTTGAGTTTAAAACCATTAACCCTCGTCCTAACACAGCAGTCCCTACTAAAAATTCTGTTCTCAACTTTCTTATAAGCCCCTTTCTTGGAAGTGAAAGGCCACCATAAGGCCTCCCCAGAGCCTTCTCTTCTCCACACCAAACAGTCACAACTCTTTCAGCCCATCTCCATAGGAGAGGAGTCCCAGACCTCTGTTTTATTTTTGTGTTCCTCCTCTGGACTTCTCTAACAGGTCCATGCCTTGTACTGAAGATCGCAGAGTCTTGTACTGAAGACCCCAGATGCAGTACAGCAGGTAGAATCTCTTGAGACATGTATAGTCACTGCATCCCAGAGTGCCTCCAGTTTATTTATCTGACTATCTAACTTACACAGGTAACCAGCAGATCCAGTATCACATCCCCTGTCTATTACCTGTTTAAAGAAGTCACCCTCAGTTCAGCCCAAGAGTCTCCTGGATTCTCTGTTGTGGCTACTCTGAGTGAAAATTCTTGGTAAAACACTACATGCCCTGCAGCTTTGTTTAAGACAAGATAAATTAAGGTGCAGTTCATGTTTGAAGAATAAGGTTAATGCAGAGAGTGCAGAAAAAGAAAGGATCAGAAGTAAATCTACTGATATTTTAGTGAGGGCAAGTCTAAATGCGATGACATATAAATCTGCCAGTCTTCAAATTGCTTGATTTGAAACCAGCCACCTCAGGTGTTTTTATAAATCACCATAGCTTAAACTGCCTTAGCATGTCTTTATATCACATTTCAGTTTAGAGTTATCTAGTTATCTACCACTTACTTTCTGGTAATCAAAGATTTCACACTTGTAGAGTCAGATTATGAAAACTTATCTATTTTCAAATAAAAGCATTGAGACTGTCCCAAGAAGTCTCTTTTTGCTTAGAAACAGATTTTTTTCTCATTTTTTACAGCAGCAAGAGGGACAAGTTGCTTTCTAAAATACTTTCCCATAAAAGTATTTTGAAGTACTGAAGAATTATTTCTTCCAATAAACGTGTATATTTCAGCTTAATAAAATATACATAGAGTCATGGCTTAGGGTTGTTAGTTCGACTGATTGATAAATCTCTGCTTTTTCTTTGTTAAAGAAGAAACTGGCTTATACATTTTTTATGGGATAAAAAAGATGCTGAGTCCTTCAGTGGCCATCTCAGAAACAAAAACTTATTAGCCTCCAGCTGAAAACATGTAAAGAAACCAAAAGCTCTAAAGAAGAAGGTGCCTGTACTTCCAAAAGGCACCTCCCTGTTTGGGAGGGGTGCTCACCAGCTAAAAACTTTTAAGAGAAGTTTTACCCATCAGATACAAAAATGATGGTCTTCTTTTCCTTTTTGACACCTCTGAGTTTGATAGGAATTGGATCCCAGGCAATCTGAAATAATCAAATAACTGCAGTGATGACACACTAATTTTCAGGGAAATATTTTGTGAACAAACAAAAGATCAGAAGCAAGCCCTTCAGAAATCAATAAGCTTTGACAATAATAGTAAGTTTTTCCACTCATTTGACTTAGGATAGAATATTTCTAGATCATAGCAACAAAGCAGATGAACTAAAGTGCATGGACTGGTAACAAGCAAAAAGTTCATACTCTGACACAGAAAAAGAATGAGAACAGTATTTTCTTCTTTATAAGGAATACTGAGCAAGTTTGAAGATGGCAAAAAACTGGGAGGAACTACTGACTCCCTCAAGGGCAGGGAGCTCTGCAGAGAGACCTCTACAAATTAGAGGGCTGGACAGTAACCAATAGCAAGAAGTTCAACAAGGGAAAGTGCTGGATCCTGAACCTGGCATGGGGCAACCCCAGGTGTACGTACAGAGTGGGGAATAAGATGCTGAAAAGCAGTGCTGTGGAAAGGGACTTGGGAGTCCTGGCTGATGGCAGTTTGAATCTGAGTCAGCAGTGCCCTGGCAGCCAGGAGGGCCAACTGTGTCGGGGGGGGGGGGGGGGGGGCATCAGGCAAAGCATCACAAGCCAGTCAAAGGAGAAGATTGTCCCGCTCTGCTCTGCACTGGAGAGGCCACACCTTGAATATTGGGTGTAGTTTTGCGTGTCACAATATAAGAAAACTGTTAGAGAGTGTCCAAAGGAGGACCAGGAAGATGGTGAAGGGCCTTGAGGGGAGGCTGTGTGAGGAGTGGCTGAGGTCACTTGATCTGTTCATCCTGGAGAAGAGGAGTCTGAGGGGAGACCTTGTTGCAGTTACTACTTCCTTGTGAGGGGAAAAGGAGAGGCAGGCACTGATCTCTTCTCTGTGGCCACCAGTGACAGTACCTGAGGGAATGGTCTGAAGTTATGTCAGGGGAGGTTTAGGCTGAATATTAGAAAGAGGTTCTTCACCCAAAGGGTGGTTGGGCGCTGGAACAGTCCTCACAGGAAAGTGGTCACAATACCAAGCCTGACAGAGTTCAAGAAGCATTTGGATGTTACTCTCAGGCACATGGTGTGACTCGTGGAGATAGTCCTGTGCAGGGCTAAGGTTTGGACTTCAGTGATCCTTGTGGGTCCCTTCCAACTCTGCATATTTTGTAGTTCTGCGAATCTGTGATAACAATCAAATCGCCTCCTGTTCTACTTATGACCAGAAATGTATTGGACAAATGAGGAGAGATTATACACAGTGAACAAGGTTCCCTCCTTAATCTTCTACTCAAGCTGGATGCAAAGACCATCAAGATCTCAAACTGTGTGAATTTTGTCATCTGCAGAACAGCAGACTTTCGTGGTCAGTCAAATAAAAAGGCAGTAGTAGCCCTCTGGAAATATTTTGGTTAACAAGTTTCTTAAAATGTAAAGCTTTAACTCCAACTTTCCTAGATGTATATCTTGATCAATTGTTTGGTATGCCTGTTGCTATTGCACTAGTCAAGACTCGTGGTGATGGTTAAACCATACAGAGAATCCTGTGTGCAAAACCACCAAATGTCTTATCTATAGCTTTTAAGAGTGGAGCATAAGAATGATGCCTGAAATAAGGGATGGCTAAGGGCAGAGATATTACTTGTCAGTTTTGGACTTCAAATACAAATTATCTACTGGCCACGATAGCTGAGATCTGGATTTGAGGGACCAGAATTTCTGTTGTAATCCTTGCCATTGTCCTCTGAGTCTGTCTATCTGTCAGGAACAACTCAGAAGAGAAATGAACCATCTGCTGATAGTCCTTGCAGCTGTGCTCATCATCAGATTTGTGTAAGAGTTCAAAAGAAATCAGACATGATGCTTTGAGTCAGAAAATGGAGTAATATGGCAATGAAAGCTCTGACAGTCATTCAAAATGCTGCTGATAATAATCTAGGATTCCTGGACACAGCTAAAAAATTCATGACCTCCTAACAGAGCTCGTGAATGAATCTGTGAGTGTTCTTTTGTTTATCAGTGTCAAAACTCAACAATGCTATCCATTCAAAAAATGGATAACAGTAAAAATGGATGAAAAATACCTAAATATCTGCTCTTGCCTTGTAGAAGTAGAGAAGAATATGAACAGATATGAAAAGATGGGTGAGGAGGAATTACTGAAACACAGTAAAGCAACGGTATAGACTCAGAATACTTCTATTGTTTTTGGTGAAATATTTCAGTTTACAGTGGGATAGCAGAGAACATTCTCAAAGGAATTCTTTTGCTACAAATCATCAGGAAAAATGCAGATACTAAGCTCTTGTTTATTCTCCTTTCCAGCTTCTATAAGGTACTAAAAAATTTAATCTTCTTCTGAATTTAGTAGCAGAGGTATTCAATCTTCTCAACATTGGCAAGAATTTAGATTCTCACTATACTATTTCAGAAACTACATCAGAATACTCTATTCTATACTATAGAGTATATACTATTTCAGAAACTCTAAGGAATTATATCTGTTTTATTAATTACCTAGCCTTTCAATTATTAAAATTTTTGCTTGGATCTCCATTGCAGTCCCTAGCTTTTAGAAATTTATAATAATCTGGTTTTACATTTTTTCCAAGGAATATAGCAAGTTTAAGAAATACACTTCTCAGGCCAGCTATTTTCCTCTATCTGACCTAAGAGTGCCTCTGGAAGGGATTGTCAGAGTGTTGAACACAGTATTAGGTGACTATAATAGGAAAATCAATAACTGAAATAACACATGTATCCAAATGAGTATCTTCCTCACATAAACATATAATCTATGTGACCTTTGGGACAATGGAGCTGTGAAGGTTGTGGTTCTTTAAGCAACAAAGGAACAATCCCCATAGAAAGTCTAGGATAAAAGGAGGGAAATCTGATGGGCTAAACAAAAGCATGAATTTTCTGATGGATATCTGTAGAACAGATTGGCATCTCTCACTCTCACTGCTGTTATTGATCCAAGCTGCTTTCCCACAGCAAGAAAGAATCCTGCTACCATGTGTCTTAGAGGTTTTTTTTTTCTGTATCTTGAAACCAAAGTTAGGAGAAATCAGTTTTGTTGTACTTCATTAAAGATTAAGAGTGAAAAGGCCTATCTGAAAATTTGACCGCACCTCTGAAGCAGCCTGCAGTTCCAAGGTTTGATGTACTCTGAGGTTCTTGTACCTATCTACACCTATTTACACTAATCAGTGATCAAACTGTTAAATTTTACATTACAATAAAAAAGATGCAAAGTAAAGACACAGTAGAGTAATTCACAATGGAACAGAAAACTGCATCATAAAACTTAAAGTATATTGCAGCAGTTGCAGTGGCTTCTAGTCTTCAGCCACTGTTTAATCCTGGTGTAACGCTCAGGAAGACTTCCCATGAAATAAAAACACATATATATTTGAACAGGGGGAAAGAACTAATTACATACTAAGTTTCCAAAAGAAGGTGTAGATTCCTTCCATTAATGATGTTACACTTTTTCTGTATTCAGTTGTTTCTCTGCCTTCTTCTGAAAGCAAAAAGTAGAAAATGAAAAATGAGGATCTGACTTCTGAACTTCTTATTGTAATGAAAAAAAGTTATTTGAAATTTATGGTTAAAATCATGTAAATTACATGGTTGGTAGGAAGAAGGTAAAGGTTATCATAGTGGGGCAGTCAAATAGTAATGTATATGAGTCTATAATGTTTATAATCTTTAGAAAGATACAAAAATGCATAAATAATAATAAATTTAAAAAACACAAAAAACCCAAACAAACAAAAAACCAAAACTAAAAAAAAAAAGTCAAAATGAGTTTCTAAACACTTAGAAGGCTATGTAGTATATGTTTTTTCCTTGTCCTAAATTATCCCACTGTTGGGTACGAATAATTGTCACCACATATATTTTGAGCTCCTACAAATATTAAAAGGGTTGATAAATAATAACTGATATAATCTTTAATATCTTAAAAGGGGTTTCATCAGTTTTGGAAGCTAAATGTGTCCATTGTTTCTGATAATTTTATATAACAGTGTATACAAAACCTTCCTTTGCATTTCAAATCTACAGTACTGTGTCTCCTATGAAAACCCATTAGGAACAGAAGATTTAAATGTTGGAACAATTTTAAATTTTGAAAAATAGTGGATTATATGTAACAAAACATGTATATCTTCCTTAACATATGTCTCAAATGCTGATATCTGTATCTGTGTAGTTTTTTATTACCAGGGTTACAAATCAAAATGCATAATTTACACCCTACAGGAAGACTTTTGACTCTTTTTTTTTACAGACTAAACACAGAAAAAAGTATTGTAAATCTGACGAATATAATTCCCTGTTTAAATAAAACAGTAGGGGAAGAAAATAGATCATTATTTTAAGCACAGCCTTTAAAGTGAGAGTTGAATTCATAAATGTTATTCAATTTCTGTTAATGAGGTGGGGATGTACAGCAGAGAAATTTGGAATATGTAACTGAAAAACAAAAAATTACGTTCTGTTTAGCCATAAACAAACATTCTTCACCTGTGATGAAGGAAACTGAGACATTACTCAATCTATCAGAAGAGAATGGGGAGTTTCAAATGCCTACCCTGAGAATGACCATTCCATATTTTCTTGTTCTGTCAAGAACTTTTCCATCTCACATGGGAACAAAAGCTGTTTTTTAAGTCATTCCACATCCTCTGGCTGTAGTGCCAGACAGTACATGAGTAACCTCACCTTCACATTTATTTTTGTTTTGTATAAAAATGATATTTCATTCCAAATAGTGCCAAAGCAGACAAAAGAAAAGTCCTGGATTTGCCTGTTTTTCAGGTAGGACTTTGATAAATTGTTCAGATTTGTGATCACAATATCTTGCTGAAAAACTGTCCTTTTGCCAAGCACCACCAGCATTTCTTAAACCTCAAATGCCTTTTTATAATTATGCATGTCTTTAAGTACATGCACATATTTAGATAAATAGATAGCTGGGTAGGTTACAAGTTCAAACCTGTTTTTCTGGCAAAATTTGATCTGGGTCAAAATGCTGGACAACCTACAGAATTTCTTGATGGTTCACAATTATGAAGATTTTTTTTAAATAGAATATTAAATACACTAAAAAACATTTCATAGTATTACGTCACAATAGGTAAGAATAGTTTTGTGTAATTTCAAGAGTCAAAATAGAATCTCAAATATAAACCAGACAATATTACAGTATTTTGCAATTTCTTTCCTTATGTTTTCATACATATCCTGAGAACTCTGCTATTTGAATACTTAAAGAAGTTTCTTATCTGAGCTTTGATTTTTTTTTCCCAAGTTCCACAATTAAAATTTGTGCTGGTGATACAAGCAAAAACATGAATATAAATAGGAAATACCAAACATGTAACATTTTGCAGGTGTTCTTGTGTGTTTCTCTGTGTGTTTCATTTTTATTTCTCTCTCTAATTAGCTATGGTTACTTAAACTGTCTGAGCATTTCAGTGTATTGCCCTTGGGCTTCAGTGGGCTCATTCTGCATAAGAAAGGCCATGTCTGGATCACCATTGTGCCAGAATGCTTTCCTGTGCCTCAGCAACCAAGGCTATTCTGAACTTCAAAGTAATAAAGCAAGGCATGCACCCTGAGTATTCCATGGCACAGGGTATCTTATGTAAATATACCCATATTCTCATGGACTCTGATTTAAATAAGAAATTAGTGGGGGAAGAAAAAGCTGTCTCAAATTCCAATTGTTTTGTTTGGGAGCTTAGAAAAATTCATCTTCCTTGACACTGTATCCATGTGAGTTTAGGAAAGGTGGCTTCTTAGTAGCTCAGCACAACATTAGAGTATCCTTTAATGTATAATGGCACTGGATGCATGCAAACTTCACTATGGATTTTTGAAAAGTAGGATTTTGAAAAGCAAACTCCCTTGCATATTTTTAGTACAGAGCAACAAAATCACAGTCACAGAATCTTCTGAACTGGAAATGACTCACAAGGATCATCAAGTCCAACTCTTAGCCCTGCACAGACAGCTCCAAGAGTCACATCATGTGTCTAAGTGTGTTGTCCAAACTCTTCTTAAACTCTGTCAAGCTTGGTGCTGTGACGAGAACTATGGGGAGCCTGTTGCAGTGTCCAGTCACCTGCTGGGTGAAAAACCTTTTTCTAATAAGCTCAGAAGGGTTTCATAGTAGTCCATCTTAGATATTTCTCATTATAGAATATAATGCATCACTTTGAATGCATACTTTTATTACAATCTCTGCAATAACAGCTGTTGACAAACATCCATCCATGCTTCTCTTGATAATATATTTTACCGGAGGACATTTTGTATTTCCAGAGTTGTCCAGAAGGATCTGCTGCATCAAACTGCACAAATATGTTTAGTTATAAGTTTAAAATATTTCCATGATTTGTTACATTCTTAGCACAAATTGATGAAGGTTTTTGTTTAGCCTGGATACAAGATGATCAATTATTAACCTTCTCACTGCATTGACCAGTTAACAACAGCCTTAATAACTTCCTTAGTTCCATCTTCCAAAGCTAGCGTGTTTTTTTTTTTTTTTTCCAGTCAAATGACTATAGTAAAATGAGGACTCTGTTGTTACAGTAAGTACTTTTTCTGCATTGAAAACATTCAAAATGCATAATTTAGCAGTGCAAAAGAATCCTGCATTTTTTTTCCTAAAATTTCTCCATAATCTTTAATATCAAAATCTTCCAGTGTCTTTCAAATATTCTTACCAACACTTAAATAGTTTATGTGTGTGTGGGCAGGTGGGATTTGTTTGTTTGGTGTGTGGGTTTTATTGATCTTTTTTTTTTTTACTTGACAATGTTTAGAGGAAGGAGATTATAAATTATTCTGGATTTTGTTTGTATGTAAGCTAACCCTGGCTCGAAACAGAAGCTCATATTAGATATTTAGATAGAAGGAAGGTTTAGACTGAAAGCAAAAAGATTTAAGTAGCAATCTGGGGTGTTCAAACAAGAAAAAAACCAACCAAACAAAAATTTGCAGATACCAATTAGTCCTAAATTAATGGAAGGCCAGAAAAAGAGTTGTCAGAATCTTTTCATTAAGAAAATCAGTCTTTGTATAACAACAAGGCTGTTCGAAAAGTTATTTCTAAGCTCTGTGTTGTGAAGGATTTTGTCAAGGATAGCAAAGGATATCCACTGAGTTGCAGCCTGATTAAAACTAGAAAAGCTGGAGAAGCTGCTTTGAAGAAGTCATCAACCAAAAGGTCTTCAACCTTCCATAGGCTGGGCACATATGGGGAGTGTGAGTAGGGAAACCTAGGTGATGGTTGGCTTTAGGAAGCAGGCTTTTCTTGTAGATGACAAAAGAAAATAATTCTGAATAGTAGACATCCAGTCAGACTAATATGCTCACATTTTTTCATACCAGAAATACCAAAATTATGTTAAAATTTTTACAGTTTTGTCTTTCATCTAAAAACTTTACAGGAAAAGACAGATATTGAAATCACATATTTCACAGAGTACCTTCTAATTCACAGTAATCACATATTAAAACTAATACTGTTCCAAAAGTATGGTATAAAGTAGATATGCCACACTAGGATTTAATTCAGAATCAGTGTCCCTATGGCAATATAAGTTTGTCATAAATGACAAATCATACCTGAGACAAAAAGGAATTACTCAGGAATGAAATTTGATAGACCATGTCTACAAAGTGTTGCAATCATAAAAATTATTGCATATCTGCAATAATATAAACAGGACATGAAACATCCTTGTTGTTAGGAAAGATTCCGTATGACCATCCAGTAAGAAACAACCATCTGTACATAAGTTTGTGTCTGTGTAACTGTTTTCTTCAAGTTCTTTCTGCCTAGATGACTGTTTCTTTTGACTTAAGTGTCAGTCAAAATGCAAGACTGGTTCAGAAGTCTGAAACTGTGCTGTGACTTTGACATAATAGCAGACTTTGCTGAGAGTGCTTGCCACTGGTGAGAGCACAAATTGCTGCAAAACTGCCCCGGATTCCTTAGTGTACAAAGTCCGCACGGTTACTAAATACACCACTCTCCTGCCCTTCTGTCAAGCAGTGAGACAGTGTGGGCTGAGCAGTTGTCCTGAACATCATTACACCTCCCACAGATCACTACAATGCCTGCATTTATTCTTTCCTTCATTCTATACAAATTCAATAAATTATAAATTGTGTGCCAGTAAATGGACTGCATGAATAATAATTCTTTCAATTATTAGTTTTTTTCCATGTCAGGTTTCTCTGTGTGCTAGCATAGTAATATTGATGCACTAGTACTGGTAAAACTAAACAGGAGTTTGAAGTAAAATTTTATTAACTTTATGGACTTTTGAACCACATGCATGAAACTGCATTTTTTTCACCTTATTAAGTAACAGAATAAAAAAGGATTTTCAGTAACATGTCACTAGTAGTTGATTTTTAAAAGTCAGAAATGTAAGATACCAAAGCATCCAAAATCTTTGTCTTCTTTGGAGATGGAGACATATGCAATCTGAAAAGCTCAAGTGTGAGGTACTATGTGTACCAATAAAATTTTTATTTCTCTGCGCAAATTCATCCATGCAATGGTTACCTAGATTATGCAGCAAACTCCAAAACCATTTTTATTAATATTACTGTAAGTTTCACTCTTCTGAATACAACTATTCGAAAATGGTGTACAATATATCAAATTCCTCCTTTAATAATTTCTACATACATGAATTATCACAGTATTTATCTGAAAGTGTATTAACAGATACAGGTCTTTAATTTACAAATAAAAGATCCTAAATTTACTTTCTTTTCATATGGGAGATGAGGAGGGAGAAGAAAAGATTATTTTTCATATTTCTCAAGAAATCAGTAACACACTTTTTAAAAGAAAATTTATTGCTTAAAAATAGGTGGATTATTACTATAATCATGAGAAAAAGAGAGATTGCAGATGAGAATTTATGAGTGGAGAGAAATATACTTTACGTATAAAAGTTTTTATATTGCAGGCACAAAAGAGAAGAGACTTGAAGAGACTTGTTACAGTTTTGGCAGCATATCATATCAGAAACCACCAGCTCCTGGGCCATGCACCTTAAGTCTCAACAATCATTGCTGTGCTTGATGCTGCTATCACAGCCTATTCTAGGTAAGACAGCTTTTTACCTTCATGAACAAACTGTCAGCTCTGTGAAAGGAGTGAAGCTTATGAAGAAAATGTTTAGATTTTTTCTTCTTTTATTTTCTTTCTTTTATTCCCCCCCCCCCCCTTGCCATGACAGTAAGTGTGTATGACAGTAATCTGCTGTCACTACAACTTCACTAGTCCTAACCCTGGCACTCTGGGGACAACAGCTGTTGTGTTGCCTCCATGTTTATCCTCCGTATTCTTAGGTTTTATCACAACACCTGTATCATCTATGATAGAGAGGCCTTATTGCCTATTCAGAATAATTTGTTTTCTGAAAGGAGTTTAAAAGTAACAAACCCCAAGATTTGTGACCATACTGTACTTTGAACAGAATTATTTTTTTTTAATGGCTAAAAAATCACAGGGTCTAGAGGACAAGTAGAAACTAATTAAAGTCTATTAAAAAAAAAAAAAAAAAAAAAAAGGAGGGGGCAAAAATATCTAACATCTCAATAGCAAAAACTGTTCCCACTCCAGCTGCTGAGGTAACCTAAGTTTAAAATAAAAGCCTAAATGCAATTATGTCAAAAAGAACTAGGAAGACTTCTAGTTTTTTTCCTTGCTCAGTAAATTTACATAAGATTGGACGTTCTGAGTTTTCCATCCCTAATTGATTGTAGTTTTGCATAAACTGATTGAAATCTTGAAAATTATAACCTTTGCATATACCCTGAATAGACAAATGTTGTGTAATAAGTCCAAATATTTTCATTTCACTTCTCTATTTCTTTTGTCTCCAGTAAAAGATAGCACAAGAAATCATAAAAGTCTTCTTGGACTTTTACTAATGCTGGTTATCACAGGATTACAACTCATGGGAGTGGGATATTACTTCACTCTTTCTCCTTGAACGCACGAAATGGCAAAAGGTATGAAACCACAGTTGCTAAGACCAAGGAGCATGATTACAGGGAGAAGCTGTATCATCTGCTCCTAATTAAAACTGCAAAAGAAAGATGGGACTACTAGTGGTGGGTTACTTCAGAGAGGCACAGAGACACTCATGTGCTGGACTGATATACATTCAAGGGAAGTTTGTAGCTTGCCAGGTACCAAGAGCCAGTTTGCTGTAAAAAGACTACCACAACTAGTTAAAAGCACAGATCATTGTCCTCTGTATCTTTCCCATGTGGGTACAAATGCAAGCAAAAGTTGTGGCAGATCACCAGGACTTCAGAGCCCTGGGGCTTCAAGTGAAGGGACAGATACCTGAGTGATCTGCTCTGTGTTGCCAGACAAGAACCAGGGTATAGCCAGAACTTGATGTATCATGCAGATCAGTATCTGGCTTTGTTGCTGACGTCATTGTTCAGGTCTTTGATTTCTATGATCAAGGGATGTTCTTTGAAGCATATAACCTATTGAGAGAGACGGGACCTACTAATCTAGAAGAGGTATGAGAATCTTCGCTAGCAAATTGGCTGAGTGAATTGCGTTTTAAACTAAAAGAAATTTGGGTGTATAGTCCACAGCTGTGACACCTGTAAGTCCAGAAGCAAGAGGGTGGTTGAACACACCTACCAGAGTATCTAAGAATGCTCTCCAGCCCTTTTCAAAGGCAGGAACCCTATATCCAACCTCCTTAAGTGCATGTATACCAACAGATACAGTCTGAGCAATGCACAGCAAGAACTGTATCCCTGTGCCCAGGCTGGGAGTTATGATGTCATATGAATTACAGAAGCATGGTGGGAAAATCACACTATTGGAAGTCCATGATGAATGGCTACAAACTCTTTTGGTTGGATAAGAAGGGAACAAGAGGAGTTGAAGTTGCACCTTATTTAAAAGAGAAATTTGATTGTATAGAGGTAAGCTGTGGAGACCATGAAAGTTCTTTAGATAAAGACTGTAGTGATTGTTACCTTGGGGGAGTCTTAGGTATCTTTTACTAAACTCCCAGTCAAGATGACAAGGCCAAGGAAACTTTGCTTCATCTGCTCAAGGAAGCCTTGGGTCGACAGAATCTCCTCCTTGCGACTAATTTGAGTTACCTTGACATTTGTTGTTAAAAACACATGGCAATCACAAGTTGTTCATCAGATTAATGAAATTCACTGAGGACTGCTTTCTGATACAGCTGCTGGACATGCTGATTAGGAATAGTGTATTACTGGATTTACTACCCGTAAACCAAGCAGACTTACCTGACAACATAACTACAAATGGTAGCCCTGGATACAGCAACCACAACCCTGGGGGTTTCATGATCCTGCTGAGCCCACTGAAGAGCAGTATTAGAGCAAAGACCTTGGCTTTTGGAAGAGACAGCTTCATATACTAAGAGACCAACTGTTAAGGAGACCATGGAAAGCAATCATGGAAAGCAAAGATAATTTGTCCATGCTGAGGGTTTTTCAAGAGCAGCCTCCTGAAAGCACAAAGGACAGCTGAGAAGAGTTTAAAGGTTCTCTCCTCACAAGGAACCAAGAAGACAAGGGAAAATGGGTGCAAGTTGCACTGGAAGACGCTTCATCTCAAAGAAATTTTTTATAGTAACATCAGTCATTCACTGGAATATCCTCCCCAAGAGACATGATAGACCCTTCATTGCTGGATGTTTTCAACGTGTGATTGGAGATAGATAGATAGATAGATAGATAGATAGATAGATAGATAGATAGATAGATAAATAATCTCATCCAAGTTTGGTTTTCCACAGAATATTGAACTAGATGATCTTTTAAGGTCACTTCCAAACTGGGTATGTTCTGTGTTTCTATCTGACTACATCCCATCCCTGTATTTTCAAGGGAGAGAAATGTGGTACAGAAGACCCACTATTTTCCAGGATATGTTCAGAACTGTATAAAATTAATTATTCCAACATACAGATCTCTATTTTTAATATGTTCAAATAAAATATCAATTTGCTGTTTATAGTTAGCAATTCAGGTCTACTGGACTGGATCTACTTTGTATTTTATTGGTCTGATTGTGATATTTTCTTGGAATCTGAGCATTTGAGGAAGTGAAAACAATCACTGTAAACATGTATAATTTGTTTATTTAGCTCTCTAATAAGGTTGCCTAAGTCTCAGAGTCAGTTAAATAGAACTTTAGTACAATCAATATGGAAAAATCAATACAAGAATCCACAGTAATGGAGCCCCTCCTCATTGGTTTGGTTAGTGATTTTGAGAGGTGGAAATATCTGTGTTTGTCTCAGTGATTAAACTTCTGAATACTTTAATATAACAGAATACAACACTTATTTTCGTATTTGTTTCTTTATCAGCTGAAATAAGCACAAACCAAAAAAATCAGACTTATCCCAGCATCTTCAATAATGCTTCCCTGAAAAGGGAAAAGTTCTTCTTTACTGGGGAATACAATAATCTATAAGTAAAGTAATG